>NC_041359.1:12427612-12575112 GCF_900634415.1 Cottoperca gobio | reverse complement strand
AGAGGTCCTATCGATCCCTTTCAGTCTGTGCCTGCGTGAGAGAGCATGTATGTGGGTTTACCCCCAGCAGAGAAATTAATGTTTCTGAAAAAGTCCAGGATGCATGAGCAAAGAGAACGGAAAAAAAGAGGAAGGTGGCTGTGGAGTAGGTCATGGTTAACAGGAAGCCAGAGAGAGAAAGAAGACAAGCAGAAAACAGTCTGCTAGTGCTTCCTCTACGGCAAAGAGCTACCATAAACACCTTTAATACTGCTCAAGTCAAATGCACTGATAAATATCAAAGCAGGAAATACAAGAAAAAACCTTTCGCCTGATTGTTCTCTTACAAAACACATTAAATAATTTATTTTATGGAGGAAGCATTAAAACAAAAGTTACGCCTTTGTAACTTAAAAATGATTCACTAGGGTCCTATTGATTTCTGATGTTCATGTAGGATACATTCACACCAAGGGCAGTAAGTGACAAACAGAATGATCAGCTTATTTATTGCTATGTAGATTTAACAAACTATGTGATAAATTGTGATTTTGGCCCAATAAAATGAGCTTATATTTATCTATTTGTTCAAGAATTGGTTTAGTGACAAGCTGGAATACAACCCTAACATTATGGGTCTGCTATGAGAGAGATGCATGGACTCAGCAGTGATGATATCTACTGAAAGGGTCATCTCCGTTCAAGCCAACACCAACATTTAAAAAAGTAAGCAATTACTGATACCGAACAGCTGTCCTACAAATCATAACAAACTTGGTGCGGCTACTCGTGTCCCCGTGGGTTGTTTGAAAGAGAAACACAGTATTGCGATAATGATGTATTAATGATACTGCAGTAATGCTCACAGAGCCCCTTCAGACCAGCAGCAGCGATCAATCATTAAACACATTCTCATCGAAGGGGCGTGGACACTTCTGTACATGTTACACCTGTGTGTTCTTTACTCAAAGCTCTTTTGCATTTAAGGCCTTTATAAGTCACAGGCTAAAAGACGAGGAGCGAGAATGCAAGAAAGCATAACTAGCTGAATGGAAAGCACCCTCTGCCCCCATTTATCTGCCGTATAGCTCTACTGAATTTGTGTGTGTGGTTTATGATTAGCTAGCAGTTCAGTGAATCTTGCCCCACAGGGAAACAGACTGCTATCTACCACCACCAAAAACCACCTGATAAATTATACAAGAACACTTCACGCTGCTAAAGCTGATGAGCTCCGGTGTGTACTTGGGTGCAGCTTATGAGGGAGAGAGAGAGCGAGAGAGAGAGAGATAGAGATAGAGAGACAGAGAAGAGAGCGAGATTGACCTTCTTTGGTGGGAGAGAATACCCGTTTGGACAAGGTTACACACACAGCAAGACACCGCAAAACAGTCAGAGCACAAAATCACCACCTGGCCATTGCTGGCAAAAATGTAGACACAGACACAGACACAGACACAGACAACACACACACACACACACACACACCTCTGATAACAGAAGTGAGCATCCTAATGAAATGTACAAGCTATAAATCAGTTGGAGTTTCATTAGATCTAAACTGGGAAGCAGCGAGTGATGCAATTCAGTATTTTCCAGACACACTCCATTATGGCCTCCCTTACCCTCCCCTTGGCCAACCTTCTGTTTCATTTTGTTACTTCTCTTTTCTCAGGAAGGAAGTTGCTCATCTTGAAGGTCCTCTCAGACTGTGTAAAGAGCTAAATAAAGATTTATTTTTTTTATATATAAATCTTTTTTATCTTACTTGGAATCCCCAAAAGGGATGTAAGGCATCTGAACCAGACGAGTCATATCCACATAACAACCTGCTGCCCAGTGTGGTAGTGCTGTGTGTGTGTGTGTGTCCCATACTTGAGTAGATGGTCCTTGGTGCTGCGGGTCTTGGTGAGGAACCTCTCGGCCAGCTTCTCAAGGTTGCGGCTGTAGTCCACCTCGATCTCTGCCTTCTTTCTGAAGAAGTCCTGCAGGTCCTGCAGCAGCTGCACCCTCAGCTCACACTGCTGATCCAGACACTTGAGCTGCTCCACCAGCTGGGCACGGATCTCTGTCGGGGTGATAGAGAGACAGAGATGAGTTTAAACGCCTTCGCTAACTTAATTATGCCAACCCGCAATCAACACATTGAGGCCACAAAGGACGGCCTACACAGATGTTTGTTCTCAAATCAAAGGCTTCTTTTTTTCTAAAAGAAAAGTGAACTAGATGCAATTATCCATACAGCTGGGGATTAAGCTGCATACATTACTGTTGACAGTGCAGTGCTGTCATTATTGTACGTGCCACAACAATGTGTAAAGATATATTTTAACGTCTTTACAGCTGATGGGGATCAGACCAGCTCCAGGGAATCACCTGGCAGAGCCCTGACACATCAGCCTGGAGTCTACTCCCCTCCTTACATCATCATTTATACGCATGTGCATTTGTGTGTGTGCGATCAGCTATCCTCTTCCACACAGATCTCCAGAGGCAGTCATTTATCCCAGCTTATCGCTTTTCATTCTCCTCCCTCCTCCATGCTGCTTCTCCAGTCTGGCCTCAAATTAATAGAGTGCACTCAGTGCAGACACACTCGGTAACCATATTCAATCACGGACTACAAAAAAGTCCTTCGGAGAGTCCTGCGCACTGCAGTTATACACTGGGACACACTAAACGTCCGCAGCAACACATGCGCGCAGCGCACGCACACGCACGCACACACACACACACACTATGATGGTGATAAGCTGGATCAGTGCTGACAGCTGACAGATTAATGCTATGCTATCATAGCTGCCTGCCAATGCTGAGTAGGCTGCACATGCATCTTTTTAAAGAGTTGAGAAACAACACACACTTCTCTAATCGCCAGCCTGTGCAGCTGTATCATGGCTAGTCTATCAAAGCTGTCCTACCTTTACATCGCTGGCTGTAAAAAAAGCGGACGGTTTTGGCTTCCATCCTGGCTGCGTTGCGGTATAGACTCCCCTCACATACACACTAATTCAAACACACACATTCACAGGCAGGCAGACAGTCAACCGGCCGGCCGGCTGACAGCGACTGTTGATGCTGCCTTTGTGTTTAACAGCTGAGAGTGCAGTTTCTCATTACCACAAAGAGAAGTGGGATATCTAAATGTGTCTATGACCACCCCGCTCCTCCCCCCCCCCACCCCGTCTCCCCACTTCCCCCTCCCTATCTCTCATAAGCACAGACCTAAACATTGTGCCACTAGCCAGCGGCTGTGTCACTTTACTGATTAAAAGGCCAGAACAGAGGAGTTTTGTTGCATTATGACACTAAGGCACAAACACTTGCATACTAACGAATAAATGCACAGTCTGCGTCTGTGCTAATGACCTGGTGTGAATATTTGCTTTGACAACACGTGTTATTGTCTCGTGGTTTGTGTGTGTGCGTGCGTGTGTGTGTAATTTCCTCATCGCATATTGCTGTCAATGATGGGGATTGAGTCAGTGTCCCGCCTTTACGACACATAACCTTGAGATGGCAGCCTTGTAATTAGCCGAACCAGCACAACAACACACCACATGCACAAACATATTTAAATGAAAACAAGCGCTCCCATCCATGTGGAGCGTAAGAAGGGGAAAGAAAGCATCAGGTTATTAGCAGGTTGGGCAGCTTGAGGAGTGGAGGATACATAGAGATAAAAGGTGACATCAGCAACCCAAATGTTTAAAAAGCAGGTTTAATGGGGGTAAAATGAATCCAACAGGGAGGCCATGCACTGTGCCCTGAAACTCCCGAACTGATACATTAGCATGAAGAGTGATTCTGGCAGCACGCTCCATTTACTAAATATATGGCTGTGTGGCTCAACCAAAGCTAACCCTGAGCTCTCCACACCATACTTTGTTGATACTGGCTGTTCAACTGAATTTCCCTGAGGGATCTTAAAAAACATCGTTATCCATCTAGGCGCTGTTATCGTCAAACAAGAGAGGAGTGTTAGCTGAGAGACGGGGAGCTTGGTACAGCAAAGAGGAGAGGTGCAGTCAGAAAAGATCGTTGCGGGTCTTCCTTTTGGCCTCATCCCTCCTGTAACGATCATCATCATCATCATCATCATCATCCCCAGAGCCAGTAAGGAGCGGGATGTGAACTGGAATGTGACGCCTCCGCCCCCTCCAGACAGCCCAGTCACATTTTCCAGGCAGATGAGAGCAGGTCTTGTAATCAGGCTCTGGGATTCTACTTTACTGATGCTCTCCTTTCTCTTTTTTCCTTCTGTCCTCCTCCTCCTCCACTGTCTGTAGCGCTGAGGGCTGTCTGGCTCTGCCTGGACGAGCCTTGTTTAAACACTTTATTCACCAGCCCCACCAACACCACGACCAAACTCAAAACCACTCTGCAAAAAAAGATGGTGCTAAACCTTTGAAGCCATTATTCACATGTAAAGGTCCGGACACAGCAAACAGTCATCAAAGAACAAGTGGCGACAGAGCCGTTTGTTGCGTCGTCTTGGCCAAAAAGTCACATTTGAACACACCACAAAGACTACAGTCCAATGGCAAACTAGCAGTAATCGTTTGTTTTCCTCACGTCTGTCTCTCTTCTCGTGCACTGATTCGCCAATCGGATTGATTTTCTTTCCGACGGTCTCCCGCACCGATTCAGCATGTTGAATCGGAGGCTGTCGGCATGGTTGATAAGTGACAATGTGGGACACACCGCAAAAACAAGGCAGACAGACGCTCACCGACAGCCACATATTGATTGACGGCCGATATCGGCTTGGTGCGTCAGGGTAAAGAAAAATGATCAAGCTTGAAACCCTTTGAAAAAGACCAGGCATCTCAGGCCCCTTCAGAGTTTGTTTAGAGTAACACTACTTCCCCGGTGTACAGCTGCATATATACACACATAGTGTAGCTACGTACATTTACACACGTGTCACATAAATCCTATGTCTGGCCATAATTGAACATCCACAGACTTGTATGTGAAACGGAATCATTGTTTCTGATGGCAGTTTCATTTTCAAGATCTTTATTCGTTTTCATCCTGTCATTTCAACCCAGTCATAGGAGCCACCTGTTGGTTTGTTTTTGGCACTCAGTGTAGGTGAGGGGGCGGTATCGTGTGATGAAGTGTGTGAATGTACATCTTCCATATGTCTGGCTTTCTCTGTAGAAACGACGTGAGCATGAAATGGCCGAAATCTCTCTCAAACCATTTCACCCAAACCTGCCCCTCCTCGTCATCCATTATTGATTAGTTTGTGTACTCTGACCCAGAAAAAAAGGAAGATGAAAACAGAGAGCGATGAAGGATGGAGACAGCTTAACCACACTACAATCACATTACCCCCCCCCTGGTCAATGCCTGCTTTTAATTTTGCTGTGTGCAGACATGTTGCTGCATACACATCTGTGGATGGATACTCAAGAAATACAACTAGAAAAAGGAAATAAAGATTGCTGCCAAAAAGGCAATGCAACCAGTCCCTCAGTCCCATTTCTGCAAGCAAAATGTGGAGCCATGTTTCCCTGCAACCTTACCTTTTACAGCTGAAGGTTTCTGCAGCAAACATACCACCAGCTTTAGGCTGTTTAGTTGAAAGCTGACAGAAGTGATGGCGGCCCTTGATGCTGCTCTGAGCTGGCCTAGATACAGGAGCCACACATACTGCTGCTAGCATTCATTATACCTGAAAACACCCCAGGCTATTGGCACATACACACACACACGTACACACTGACAGCGATGTGACACCGTGAGTTCAAGCCGTCACTCTGAGCGGTTTTGACGGCAGCTCTCCAGCCTGCTCTTGGAAGCCCCACCCCAGATCTGTCCTCCTCTATTACTGGACACACACACACACACACACACACACACACACGCATACACTTTCACACACACATGGCAACTGTTTAACAAGCAGACGTGATGAGTGTTCAAGACAAGGCTTGAACTGGCTGGTGAGAGAGGGTGAGGGAGGTACAAACAACATAGGAACAACAAATAGACACAGATGAAAAGGCTGTCCATTTGAAGGTTAATTGTGGTTGTGCCTAGTTCACGACTACACAACTTCAGCTTCAGCTTCTCAACAGAAAGCACCAGATCAGAAGCAAATCGGCTTTGGCTCGGTACTCGCAAATTCGGCACTCGAGCGCTGAGAAGCATCCAGCAAGCTAAATATCTGGACTCATCGGTGAGCTACAGCCAATGAGAGTGAAAAACCCAATCTCGGGTGTGGGATTCATTTCCCGTTTAACTTCTCTGTTTTCGTGACAAAATGTAGTTTCGAGACCAGACTGGTTGTCGGTCTGGTCTCGAAACTTGTATGAAACTTGTATGAAACTTGTATGAAAGCCACAAAGTTGTATGAAAGCCACAACAAATTCAAGACTCCCGATTACAAAGAAAGCAGGATGGAGAGGTAGACACTACTGAGCACTAAAGCAACAGAACATAAGAGCTGGAACTAAAAACAGAGTCAGACGCCCAATACAACCAAATTAATGTAACTAATGGCAAAAACATTGGATGAGCCGTGTTCCCAGATCTCAGCCATTACTTTGGTGAGTCCAGTGTTAGGGTTATGGTTATGTAATAATCGACATTAATGAAGGTCAAAACTAGGGATATGAGTCTTAAATTGTATAAACCGGGATAATCCTTTAAACACAATCATCTCTGCCAGCATTGGATTGCCCACAACCTGTGCCAGGTAATCAGTGAACACAGCGGGAACACGAACACACACACACACACACACACACACACACACACACACACACACACACACACACACACACACACACACACACACACACACACACACACACACACACACACACACACACACACACACACACACACACACACACACACACACACACACACACACACACACACACACACACACAGCTGTTAACTAGTTCTAGGAAATCCAAGACATCCAACCAGGAGATCTAGCTATCGGTGAGGTAGAATATGTTCTGTTTGTGTTTTCGTGTGTGTGCGACTGTGTTTATGCAGTAAGGCCTGGTCTTTGTTGCTCCGGGGGCTGTTACTGCAGTACAGAGCGGCAGAGAAGAGGAGGGGGAGCAGAAGGGGGGTGGTAATGGTTGTGAGTTGTACCAGTGTGAGCTCAAACTATTGTCCTCAGAAGAATGAAAGAAGCAGAAAGAAAGAAAAGGAGAAAGAACAGAAAGCAGTGTAAAGGGTGAGTTGGGGGGGGCACTGCGTCACTGTGAATAATATGTCCATTCATCCCTGTACACACAGGAAGAGAGGACATAGAGACAGGAAGTCAGTAGGACCAGTTCATTGCCAGTAGGGAGCACACGGGAGGGGAGGGTCGTACTAAAACAACTACAGGAAGTGTGTGTGTGTGTGTGTGCAGCAGGATGGGGGGGTTGGACTGAGGTGTGTGTGTCTGTTTCTTCAAATGGAAGGGCCTGAAGAAAAACAGGCAGCTGTGGAGCCCACGAACCTGAAACCAGGCAGGAAAAGAGGGGAGAGAGACTGAAGGAGAGAAACTAGGCCAGGGGTTTGCAGGTTGAAGGGGGGGGGAACTGTGTGTGTGTTTGTGGGAATGTGTGTGTGTGAATGGATGGCGGGGATATGGGATGTGATTTTCAAGCAGATGAAATGAGAAGGTAGTCTGAAGCCTCAGGTTCAGGTAGTATTTCCGAATGAGATTCTTTAGCAGGGTGGAATCTATTAGTTCCAGACATGCCTGCCTAATACTGTACACACACACACACACACACACACACACACACACACACACACACACACACACACACACACACACACACACACACACACACACACACACACACACACACACACACACACACACACACACACACGAGAGAGTGAGCAGGGGACTAGAGGAAAAGATAGAATTACAGTACAGTAAGTGTTGGAGGGAAAACTATTGCAGGAATGGAAAGATTCCAGCCAATGTCTTTTCCTTGGGTCTGGACTTTCCTCTGAAAACAAACACACACACGCACACACACGCACGCACACACATACACTTAAACTCATATAGGCATTTCCTCTCTCACCCAGAGCTCGAAACCTTTAGGAAAAGCAGTGTCGTCTTAAGGAGGCAAGTTCACGAGTTTAGGGACTTTTAGACATGGAAAACCCTGCTGAAGCCAAACTCTGTGAGGCAGAGGAGAAGAGAGAGAGATATAAGAGATACTCTCCCATCGGCATTTGTTAACATCTTGTTAATAATAAATTAGCTAAATTTGAAGAATAAAAGGACTAGTCCCCCTTAAAGGAATAGGAAATTGAGTGAGATGAGTGGAAAGGAGAAACAGCTTGCCTGGCTATGTCCAAACTGGGTAACAAAATGCATCTACCAACACTTCCTAAATCTCACTAATTAACACGTTTGTTGTTTTAAATCTGTGCAGAAACCAACGTAAAAACATACATTTGTGCTTTTATGGGGGATTATGTGCCAGAATATTTCTTGGCTGGTGCAGTGACTTCCTAGAGTCTCCACTATGAAAGTTATGAGAATGGCATTGATATATTGGTGTGTGAAAATCACAATTATGTCCATGTTTGCACCCTTCAAGGTGACAGAGTAGGGTGAAAAGGGGTGATAGGGAGGGAATGGGGGAGTTATTGTGGGGGGGTTGTACTCAGCGGAGGTAAATTCCTCTGCCCTTCTACACAGATCAGGAAGTCATTAACCCTTTACTAGCTAGTGAGATGCTCCATCTCCATCTGGAGGGACACAGCAACAGGAAAGAGAGAGGACTCCTCATGGAAGATGAGAGGTGTGTGTTTTAATGCATCTGTGGCCCACAGTATGAGCCATGTGGGCTCTCGTCAGGGTTTCTTGCACTCCGTAAACTGGGAGCAGAGGTCAGGGGTCGCAAAGCTACTGGAGGGAGTCAGTCTCCCACGTCAAGCAACTGGTGGAAAACACCTACAACAATAGAACTATCAATTTCACCTCTGACTAATGCTAAAGCGTTTAACTAATGCTGCTGCCTGAATCTACTCTTCTACTCTATCTGTTGGCATAAATACGATCAATGTTTTCCAGGAGAATATTTCACCTTTCTATCGCAACACCAGCATCCATTTCCAGCAATCTCATGCTCTGATTCCTCTCCTGTGGTTGCAGAGGGGTTGCACGGTTGGAGATTTGGGGCTGGGGGGTCTGTATGCATAATGAAAAAGGCCGCTTATCAAAAGTTAACTAGCTCCTCACCCATTTACAGCCCCTTCCTGCTCTAGTAACCCAGTCTGGAGAAGGCGCTGACAGAGTGTGTGTTGGGGGAAGGGTACATCTCACACAGACTGAGGATAGATGAGATTCAAATGAGATTAGGGCTGCAACCAATAATTATTTTTATAATGTATCGGATGCCTATGTTTCGATTCATCTTTTCGTTGTTTAGTCTACGGCTGAATCAGTCGCTTAATCAGCTATTTTGATAAACAATAATACGATCATCTTTCAAGCTAAATTACTTAAACATTTCCTGTTTCCAGCTTCTTAATTGTGACACCTTGCTGCTTTTCCTTAAATTGTGTGATAGTAAACTGAAAGTCTTTTGTTGATCGGACAAAACAAGCAATTTAAAGACTTCACACTTTGGGCTTTAGGACATTTGCATTTTTGCTTAACAAATTACTTAACAATTAACTAACTAAATGAGGTTACACCCACACTATCGTACAATTCATCAATTCACATGATGAGATACAGGCCTTGAGGCTCATTTGTGTATGCGTGTGTGTAGTTCATCCTCAAGGGTACTATCCACCTAGTGTCACCTCGATTTCCTTTCTCTGCTGGACACAGCCATCTGGGCTTCAGTTTGTTCCAGGAGCCTTCATCTCTGTCTCTCTCACACACACACACACACACACACACACACACACACACACACACACACACACACACACTGCCATAAGGATGAAAACCATAACAGCATAGCGACCTACGCCATCTGTCTGAGGAGGTATAGATAGGTATCAGACAAAAAAATTACACATTATACCATCCTGGACTAGCAGGAGAGACAATATTAAGCTGATCTGTCCCACTGTGTGTGTGTGTGTGTGTTGCCGTCTTTCCAGTGTTTCCAAATGACCAGCGCAGAACACCCCCCTTAATCAGCTTAGCAGCCAGTCAGGGGATTTGACTAATCCACAACACAAGCATGGGAGGGAGGCCTGCTGAGTGTGTGTCTGTCTGCGTGAGTGGTCTGCCTGACAATGTGTGTAAATCAACCTCGACAATCTTGGACCGCACTCCCTCTCTCTCCCTCTCTTTCTCTTTCTCTCTCAGCATCCAGCATTACAAGAATCATCCAAGACACAAGACTAATTTCAAACAGCGACGGCTGGGCGTGTGCAGACACATCATTGGGTGGGTTCATCATCAGGTTTATTCTCGCCTTTATCGGCAGGTTAACATTCATCATAATTCCAGTGTATGAGTGACAGTGTGTAATGAGTCCCTACTTCTAGGTTCAGTCATTCCTTCTTATTTTTTCTTTTTCACTGCTCTGTCAGAATGAGCCAAGTCAGCACCAATGACTCATGGGGACCTTGAAGCTTTTATATGCATGTGCGCATGCATGTGAAGAGACCCCCTGGGGGAAGCATCGGCGCTTTGAAGCCAAACAGTGTGTAATAGCCTCCCTCCTGTCGCCTAATAGTTGTGCATGTCAGCCTCAGTCATACAGCAAAGTCTCACACTCTCTCTCACACACACACACACACACACACAAACACACACCCACACACACACACAGAAGTAAAAGGGGCTTTAGGATTAGCCAACCCACACCCAGTGGGGAAAAAGATGCATGATACTAAACATGCGTTCGTGACTGAAATGTATGCAGCAAACTCTTATCGCTGCATTCCAAGAGACATCAGTGGGATGCCGAAAATGGCCGTAGGAATGAAAAAAAATGTTAGAGATGGAGATAGAGTGAGAGTTGAGAGGGCGGGCAGCAGCACAGCGAGTTAAAGGCTGTATCTGCTGATGGCTGCCGATCCTTATCTGAGTGCCAGTGGAAGGCAGGAGGCTGGGGGGAAAGAGCAGGGGAATAATGTTCTATCAGACAAAGGGTGAGACCCAGAACAGCAGTCGATACCATGAGATATTATCGCCGCATCCACCTTGAGGTCACATCGTCGCTGTCTCCAGCTGCAGCTACAACCTTCTCCCCCAGACAGAGGAGGGGAGAGGAGGGGAGAGGAGGGAGAGGAGAGAGAGAGGAGAGGCTTTACAGGGCACAAGATGGAAGAATTGCCAGGCAGATGTGGCCCATTTTAATGTACAGTCTGTGTGTGAGCGCAGTTGACTAGATGTTGGGTTGTTTTATCCTGATGAATTTTGTCCTCTTATCTTCTCACAACTTTATATTCCTTTATCAACAAGTGCTGCCACTATTGGCTTGTAGGAGATACTTGGAGCATAATTGCATTACTGCTGAAACAGTTCAGTGAATAATTGTTTTTTCTAATCAACAGGAAAAGTAACAACAATTTTAATTATTTGCTTAAGTCGGGAGAGAACAATCTTCCTTCGTCTAACATTCTGAACATTCTGAAATTGATTAGCCGAAACAATTCACTAATTAACTAAAGGTCCAACATTGTGAGATTAACAGAAACTAATGATTGTTTGCAGCCCTAAACAGTATCACTAAAAGCGCTTCTCAAACACTCATAAGACCCTGACCAACTGCCGATATCGGATTTGTGTGTCAATGCCTGGCATTTCGGTGAGCGTCTGTCGGCCTTGCGATGTGTCTGCACTTTTCGACCCTGCCACGGTATCCACCGCCGGTTCGACATGTTGAATCGGCAGTGGAGACTGTCGACAAAATAAATCGCTCTGATTGGCTGTTCAGTTGAAGCGAATCAGTGCAGGAGAAGAGAAACGGACGTGAGGGAAACAAACAAACGACTAAAGTCAAGATGGCACAGAGAGTGTCTTTTCATTTTTCATCTTCATCTCATCTGATCTTTCATAAACATAGATATTTTCACAACGACATGGCCAACATGAACCAAGTGGTGAGCGAGTGTGAAAATGGTCGGCAAACGTTGCTTTGTTTTAATGCGTTTATCATAAGAACGGCTCGTAGATTCACACACATAGATCTTCCGGTTTACCTTTTCTAATGACGAATACAGACTACCTGCCGCCAGCTGTTATGGAGAGTTAGTTCCTCTATGTAGGCGCGGAACATACTTGCTAGTTTGCCGTTTGATGTAGTCTTTGTGGTGTGTTCAAATGCCACTTTTTGGCCAAGGCGCAGACAACCTAAGGTGCGATGGAGCCGCAACTGTTGTCACCTTGTTCATTGATGACTGTTTGGAGTGTCTGGGCCGACACAGTACGCACTGATCTGTAAACACCAGTATGTATTTGTATAAGTTGTACATTAAATCTTAGAAAGCTAAGGTTATCTGGAGGTAAAAAGCTGTAGATCATAATCAGGAAACAGAGAGGTACAGTGTTTGGCTCGCGCCTCATCACTGAAGGCAGAAAAAGCTGAATCAGGATCAGCCTATGCAGCAAACTACAATCACAACTCTCCACCCCCCCCCTCTCCCCTTTTATGCATCCATTTCACCCTTCTCTCCAACCCACCGCTCCAGAGATATAACTCATTCTCAGGCCTGCTAATGTGTGTATGTGTGCATGCATGTGTGTGTTTGCACACCATGGAGAAGTGGCCTCGCTGTGTAATGACTCCTGCAGAGGCAACAGCTCAGAGAGCAGGGGTTGCCGGCAGTGACAGGCTGGCCAATGAAATATGGCCGCCATTTCAACCAGACGGCAGTCTGTCACAAAAACCCCTTTGCAGATATCAAGCCTGGGTACGTGACGAACAGCTATGATGTGCATGTGAGAAGATCAGAGCCACACCCCATGGAGAATGTAGCATTGCGGTATATACCATCGATGAGAAACGGGGCGCTACTACGGTGCTTCAGTGCTACTACGCAGTTTACTCATTGATTTCTTTCCCACAGTGAAGATCACATTCAGCCAGCAAGTTAAATTCTTCACTTGCATTCCCACCTGCTCACATAGCCAACCAGGCATTTGTCTGAGTGCTGCAGAGACATGGGGGGGGGGGGGGGGGGGTGAGAGTGAGAGAGAGAGAGAGAGAGAGAGAGAGAGAGAGAGAGAGAGAGAGAGAGAGAGAGAGAGAGAGAGAGAGAGAGAGAGAGAGAGGAAAAGGGGCCAATCTGCATGACGAAGCTCCCAGGGAGGAGGACAACTCAACACCTCAGCACAACAAACCACTGCAGCAGAATTTTGTTGAACAGCACAAGAGCTGCACAAGGGACACGGGTTGAGAAAAAGACTCTTTTAGCGCTTGTCGTTCTGTTTCTCCGCAGCATCGTTCGGTCTTTAGCTGTCTTACATTTAGTTTCTTTCATAACAACCCCGCTCTCTTGAGGTACACCAACAAGAGCTGCAAGAAAAGACAGTTCCTTTCTTGCTAGCATTATTTAGGTAGCGTCTTTTACACCAGGCATCAGCGTAAAACAGTTGCCCCTTAGTCATGACCCACATTGAGATCAGGGCCAGTTTCTTGGTGGAAGTTGGACAGAGTGATAAACTGGTTAATAAAGTCAGAGCATATTTCCGATCCCTCCTGGTCAAAAAATTTAAGTGACCTTGGTTTCTCTTCCATACCCACCGCAATGGAAAAGAAACCCTAGAACAACTGTCTTACTTACAGTATTTCATTTTCAAATTCAACTATTTAATGAATGTATCACATATTCAAACAAAAAAAATGGTTCAACTCATTTTAGATGCGTGTATTGTTGACATGTTATTATGCAATCACAAAAGGCTTAACCCTGAACCCTAACCCTAACCCTAACTTTTTACAGGGCGCAAATCAAATAAACTCAGTCTACCGGTTAAATTGGTTGGTAATTTAATACTGTGGTCTAATGTTTCAGTCCCTTTCTCTCTTTCACTTTGAAACACCAAGATTGGGTCCTTCATCTTAATAGTGAGAGGGGTCTTAAGCCGGGAAGATCCCATTTAGCCACTTTAGAATGTGATCACAGTAATCCTCAGAGCAGAGTAATTACTTGAGGAAATGCCGTGGCCTGTTTATGTAGCTGTATATAAAACGCCAACTAATATACAGTAAGTACGCACACACTGATCCACATGTTGTGCCTGTAACTTGTGACACGGGTCATCAGGTCCACATGAGATAAACACGGATTCTTGGTGTAAAAAGGGTCTGAATGAGGACTCAGGTCATTGTTCAGTTCACCACACTACCACTGGGTTAAAGCCCACTTAATAGTCAGACGTTTTTCATTAGAGATTAGCCCTAGGATGAATATTTTTGGGCTTCTAGACAAAGCAGGAAAATGAGCTTATAGAAAATGCATAAGACAGGTCTTTCATTTCAGGCGGCTTAATATGAGAGTGAAACAGATTATAATAATCACCGTCTGCATGCTAGTTGGACAAACTCATTGAACACTCCCGTGTTTTGTTCTGAAATTAAATAACGCATTAGTGCACACAATGTATACCGTAGTTAACGATGTGATCATAAAACTCTTTTTTTTTCAAATCAGGCAGACTTTGTTTCCAGCATTCAAAAGGTGCACAATGATGCAGCAGCTGGCTGAGGGAAGTGGGGTTTAAAATTAGAGCTCTACGGTGTTCCTCTAACAGGATGAGACGCTATTAAACTTTACGAGATTATATCAGACCTGAGATGGCCATCCACTGAGAAGCCTGAAATCATTCAAAAAACAAAAGCGCAAAACCTGGAACTTGCTTAAAGAGCCGACCTGCAGTGTAGAGAAACACAGGGCACGGTTACACTTCTTTAAACCTTGTTGTTCTGCAACCAGACAATTGGACTGGCTTAGGTTTTTAGCTTTTCTGAGTTAGAGTTGCTTTAGCATGATCTTTTGTTTTGCAGAAATGTATTCATTTAGAAGTAGGAAACGGATGCATTGTATATGGAGCAGGGGAGCCTCCTCATTTAGTTTTGGGGTATATCCAAGTTAATCTCCCTGCCACAGGGCGAATCAGGGTCAGTTTGAGCTTACTGCCCAATTAAAACCCTGTCTTTGTATACCTTAGCATTACAGGCTGCATGCTTCCACAGTGCAGAACACTCAAGTGAGCCTTGAGCAAATCTTCCCAGTACTTGGAAGGTAAAAACTGGAGAAAAAACGTTGAAGCCAGAAAGCCGAATTGATCACAACAACCGCTTTTTTTTCTTCTTCACAGAATTCTCACAGCCAAAGTCAGATTGAGAGGATGCGTCTGTAAACCTCTGCAGGGTGAGGAAATCTCACCTGAGGTCAGCCTGAGGACGCCCTGACACAATGAGCACAGCCTTTGTGTTGCTCAAAACACACATATTGTTTTGCTTTCTCACACATAACTGCCTACTTAGCAAGCATTGTAAACCACCCACATGATGGTCCCTACAGCTCAAATATCAGTATCTCATGGATTGTAACAAGCATCTTACAGTCTGATGATCACCACAGTCAGCTAAGGACCGACTGTCAGCTACGCTCCGGGCTGCAGCCTGATATGCCACTGCAAACCTAACAACTAGTCGTGTTTTGGGTGTATTGATTGAGACCACCATGTTTGTGCAATGGGGAGCGCCGCCCAACAGGGCTCCCATCAAACAAAACGCTTGGTCATCCAGTGTTGACGATCCTGAATCAAATTTGGTTGGAGGTCAATGTCATCCAGGCAACACGCTCTTCAATCCAATTATAATACTTTGTGGTATCGTGCCAGTTTTGCCATTTACCTCCTACGCATAGAGACAGAAAACTGTTGCTGCGATGATGGATTTATAGCTGTAAAGTCCTGCCTCAAAAAGAAGTACAACCTGCTGAGCAGTGTTTTATTTATTCAAACTCGACTTCCTGGTTCATTTTTCATCTTCTCATCGGTACCTGCAACAACACGCCCACACCCACGCAGCCTCTTGCATTTATTTGATGTGGTGCTGTCAGTTTGAACAGTCTAAATTGAGTCGATATTGTTAGAGCCTGTCTTCACCCCTCAATGACAGCAAACAAGCGTCCACCGGAATGCGCCTGAGCAAGATGCTGAATCCTGTAGTTAGTTCACTGTAAGTCGCTCTGGATAAGAGCGTCTGCTAAATGACCTGTAATGTAATGAATAAAAGAGTTGCTGCTCTCGAGCTCCCCCCGAGCCTTGACCTCCCTGAGGAGGGTCAGGGATGAGACAAACTTCTGGAGACTCTGATAGGCCCCGTGTTTAAACTCCTACTGTTCAAGTGTTTCTCCGTCAGTCTTCCTGCCCTTTGACCCCATGGGAGCCTGGCGTTTTGTGAGCTTCGGACACATGATGTAAAACAAAGCTATCTGTACACAGGAATGGACAGCCCTGATACCAAGAGAATACGCCCCTCCACCGAGAGGAGAGCAAACACGGGGTTGATGACTACACAGCGTGTGTGTCCTATTTTGTGTGTGATGCGTGTGTCAGAGAGGGGACGGGTCGGACTCAACACAATAGAGTGCTGCAGTGTGGGCGGCCACACCCTTTCCTCCTATAGCTCCCCTCCGGCCCCTCGAAACTGCCTTGACAAGATTGAAAAAGAAAGAAAAAAGAGGAGAGAGGGAGTGGACACACAGGAATGAAGTCCCTGATATGGCAACAAAAACTAATCAGGTGTAAATAAGTAAGGAAAAAAAAGGAAAAAATAGACACTAATGAATGCAAGAAAAAGTGAGAGGTTTGACAGATTCTCAGCTCGAGTAGTGGAAACATGACAGAGAATGGGGGAAAGTGGGCAGATCTGAGCGGACTGGGGGAGGGGGTAAGAGAAACAAAATGGGGGCATAAAAACAGTCTAACAGCAGACAGATAAATGCAGAGGAATCTAGAGGGAGGGAAGGAGAGAAAAAGCAAACGCTGTCTGTAGCATTGTGTTTTGCAATGTGTTGCTGAATTATTGATGCTGCCTCGGCGTTGAAGGGCGAGAAGCGGGAGCACTTTCACACGCGGCGTAATCTCTGCATCACAAACGAACACGCTCACATATGCAGAGTTGTCGAGCTGTGGCAAATATATGTGCGACGATTATCTCTCTTGACGGAAGAATCAAGTGTCTGTGGCTGGCAGGGGAGGGAAGAGGTCAAAGGTCGCAGCAGACCTGAGGGAGACATGTGGCCCACACCTGTTCTAAACTTGCCCCCAGTGGACTGACTGATCATCATGAGCCAGACACAAGGTAAAGTGAGTCATTAGTGTCATTCATTGTCTCACAATTCTCTCTAGTTTGTAAGACTACAAAGAGCTCTCTCCTTGCTTTCCTTTTTCCCTTCCCTGCCCGTGTTTTTCTCTCTCCCCGGCTGGCTCTCCTTCTTATCCGCAGAGGAAGCCTGTTTGATCTAGCGGAGTCCTGCTGCTCTGACTCCCCAGCTCCCAGACATCAGGCATACACGCCTCTCTCTCTCTCTCTCTCTCTCTCACACACACACACTCACTAAAAAGGAGAGAGCTCAAGCTTGTTCTTTCTACGCTCCCACTTCTTCAGAAAAAGGGAAAAATCACAGACTCTCCCTTCCTCCCCTCCCTAAAAATCAGACATATTCTCCCCGTTGTACCAAAGACAACAAAATAATTCATGAATTCAAAATGGCCTTGTTGCTGTTGAAGCTGTGCTGAGGCCAGCTGTGCTCTGTGCATATGGAGCATGTAGAATGTGCACTATGACAGCGATGTATCTCACTGAGAGGACAGTGGCCATCATTGTCATCGGCAGTAAGAGCGGGACACAATGGAGAGGGATACAGCCAGGGACCTGACTCACACATACTGTAAGCCTTCCTGGCCATTATCGGTAACAAAAGACGAGGAAAACAATGGGCATGAAGTGTCAATGTGCTGTGTAGAGATACAATAGCAGCTTTAATAGAAGACCGTTACGCCAAAACATCGCTGCAAGTTTGTTATTCTTTGTTTTGCTGGAATTCAATGGGATTTTTGCAAGTTTGTGTATATTTAACATTATTTCAACATTTATTTGAAGTATACAAACTGCTCAGTGATGCTCTGAGATCCAGGAATTGAGTGTCAGTTACAAAAAAAAAGCAATGCCATGTTGTTGGATACTCAAACCCAGAAAGAAAGTCCAGCAAAAATAATCAATTTGGTCTTTTCTTGTGTTAAAGTTATGATTATTTTGCTTAAACACCATTTTAATGCTGTTCATGACGAGCATTGTCCGGAAATAAATACTCCGTGTAATAGCATTCTGTAATTGTAAATATTTTCTATTGTCACTGGCGGAATCTGCCTTTCCGAGATTCAAATTTCATACCAACGCACAAGGGATTCAAAGAAAACAACGTGTGCATGTATTGGACGTGATGCGGAATGCAAGTACATTTTACGTGATATCAAAGACAACATATGATCGTTGCTTCATTGTCGGACATCATTGTTGACCTTTATTAAAACAATGTGAAAGGATGAATCCTCTTTGCCCAATGTTGGTTTGGCTTGGCCCAGTGATCGGGGAAGGACTTATCTTCAATAGAAATCTGACATCTTTATTAATAAAATGCTGCGCTGTAACTCTAAGTGTTACCATATCAATCAGGGCCCAAGTTTGGAAGTCAGGCGTTACATCAAGAGTCTTCAAAACAGTTACTGTCAACCACCGTATTTGGTGGTGCAAACTCACCCCGGTTGATTTTGACATGGGTGTGGGTTGTTGTTTTTTTTAACAACTGATGGTACAAAACAAATGGGACCACAATGATTCCTAAAGGCTTGCGTTCATGCTCGGATCCAGCAGTGGGAATCCACCACTCCAGACTGGGAAACTCTCTCCTCCACATTCCTCTGAGGGAATACCATCGGCACATGACAAGAGCCCCACTCACACTCAGCCACACACCAACTGCAACCTTTACACACAGAGAATGCCTGTGTGTATGTGCATATGTGTCATAGACGCTGAACAGAAAGAAATCGCAGCGAGAAAGGGTGAGGGAAGATTTGGGAAAACAGAGTAATGGGGGGGGGGCACCAGAACATGCTTGTGTCAGGCAGCTATGCCACAAATGTAATGAAGTGATTGATGGGAGGGCACTTTGTGCTAAAGGGTATCCCCCTCTTTCCCCCTCCTTCTTCTCTTCTTTGTCAACCTCTCCATCAGCCCAAACCTCAGGAATTATCTGTCAAGAAAAACCACTTGATCTTACCCAGCTCAGTTCAGCACAGCTCTCGGCAGAGGTCTACATCCTAACAAAGTGTGTGACAGAGTGTGTGTATAATCTAGCACCCATCAGCTCCACACCAGCTCCACACCAGCCCCTGTCCTACATGGGCCGCTGCACAACAGGAATGAGTATGTGTGTGTGCATGTATGGAGAGGGATGTTCCCATTTCCACTCTGTTTGAAGCACATGGACTGAGTCGGAATGTGAGGCAGCAGAGGGAGGGGTGAGGGGAGAGGCTAAGGCGGTAATCTGAGAGGGGTATCCCACAGCGCAGGCCAGCACATGGTCTATACTCTACTGTGGGACCATGCAGCACACAGGAAGAGGTACACCGATAGAAGAGACTTCCCTTTCAATAAAAGGCCTGAATAGAGGAGCACTATAGCGCATGGTAGGCTTCCCAATATCAAAATGTATCTACTGATGCTCCTTTGATGATGACAACAATGTATGACAGTGGCATCGCTTTAGCTGTTCAAAATAAACACTTATATAATTACTATATGCACCCCTAACAATGCATGTTGTAACTAACTTCATACCTCAGTAGTCTATATACCCAGGTTCAAACCTAAACTCAATACGCTGCAGCATTTTGTATATGTGAAAAGATTAAGTGCCGTTTGCGCTCCAGTTATTTACAAATTATTCAATAAATGTCTCTGCACACATTACTGCGCTGTGTCGTCAGCGATGATGGAATGCTGCTGGGTTGCCATCCATTAAGTGCTCTGTAAGTCTTGCTCAATTAAAATACTTTGACTATTACCATTTTTACCACTCAATTCTGTTTTGTGGGATTCTCGCAACACCATCCTGACTCTTGCATCACTGCAGCTTGTAAGCAGTGCCTCTCCAAACATTTGACACATTGCAAACTGCGTATGTTCTGACTGCATGGGGCTCATCGTCTGAGGTCGGATCTCAATATGTTCTATGATGCCAGCTCCCTCCAACCTACCGGCTGTCAACACCGCCTGAAAAAAAGTGGATCACTGCATCGACCTGATCACAG
Source organism: Cottoperca gobio (assembly GCF_900634415.1). NCBI lineage: Eukaryota > Metazoa > Chordata > Actinopteri > Perciformes > Bovichtidae > Cottoperca > Cottoperca gobio. The sequence goes on along the minus strand of NC_041359.1, from coordinate 12,554,843 downwards.
ACCTAATATGAAACAATTGCCAGTCGAGCTCAATTGATGGTTGGGTAAAGCGCATCATGCAGCAGTAGCAAAGCAAAGATCCAAACACTCCATCTCTTGGGTTTGTACATGACAGGTTCGGAGACTTTCGACAGTACACAATATTCCACAGCCTCGGGACACGCTTAAACATGCATGAGTGAAGCGCACATATCAGCATGTTTCTCACACACATCGTTGCCCCCTGGCCACGCTCAGTGAGAGGCAGAACAGGAGAAAGAGTCTCCTGACAGGCGCCTGAAAACCAGTGAGATAAATATCAGGCCTGAGGTATGTGCTGCTGCCTCTAAACAGCGCAAGCACATTTTGTGGGGCAGGTAAAACACATTTTCAGGATGGGCTCATCCACACCAGGCATAGCCCCAGCACTGAAATGTTAGTGTCTCTCACACACACACACACACACACACACACACACACACACACACACACACACACACACACACACACACACACACACACACACACACACACACACACACACACACACACACACACACACACACACACACACACACACACACACACACACACACATCATCATCATCATCATCATGTACTGTTATGAGTGTGGAGCGTAAACATGATACACGTCCTCTGAATGGGCCTTTAACTCATGTTTGACCTCATTTAGAAACTGCTATCACGTGTTGCCTTCTAGTTGTCACCACTCACAGTAACTCATATCTGCAAATGTGGTTGCTTACACCAATTATATACATATATTTAAATATTACCCAATAAAGATATGGTTTAGTTTCAGTTCTGTCTACAAACTCCCACGCGGCCTCTCGTTTTTCTGACTGTTTCTACCTCCTGTTCCGTTTAGAGCAGTCGTTTAAATGTCAAAAAATGGGGGGGGGGGGGAATACTTCACCCCCAAAATGACCATTTGTATATCAATTACTCACCCCGCTTTACCTCAAACTCTTGAATACATCCTCAATGGTGAACGAAGAATCCAAACACAGAAGATTCTTAATGGGGGCCACATTTAACAACAGCAAAACTATATAGAATCATCCGTTTACAAACTCTCACGCTACTCGTGCAGTATAATCAAAGTCCCATTTATCCAGTGGCATGCTCACTACTTCCTACACATGCACTTTTGCTAAGAAATCCCACATGTCCAATATGCTCCGCACCGTTCACATCCCGTGAAGCGACAGCAGAGCTCCTGGCCAATGAACGAGACTGTTTATATTGTTAAGTGTTTTAAATAGTAACTTTGTAGCGAAACGCATTTGTTTAGGAAGTAGTGAGCATACGACTTGGATTACGCTGCACGAGTTGTATGAGAGTTTGTAAAGGGATGTTATGATATAGCTTTACTATTGTTAATCACTCATTTACATCAATTCATCAGGACTTTTCTCCAAGTTTTCTTTAAGATATCAAAGTAACACGGAGTCAGTAATTGATATACGAATGGTCATTGTGTGTGTTTCACCGGTTTACCAAACTAGACAGTACCGGACTCGTGTTCACTTTAGGCTGGATTGTTGTATAGTTACAGACGGTCTAAAACCTGTTCGGATCGACCACTGACCAGGTTTAACTCATGTCACTGTGTCAGGTAGCATGTGTGACATTCAGCCTTTATTGTCTTTTAACTGCGTGAGTCTGCACACATGCAGCACTGTTTTTTTGTTTATACACAGCGGGGGCCTCCCATCACGAGTTGTCCCGCATGGATGAGTGAAAAGAAGCAAGACGACAAGAGGAAGTCTGATGTCTACTTCTACTTCCTGCTGCTACATAACGGTGACCTCAATGTAACCTCCAGCTAAGGTCAACAAATTATCAGTGCACACACCGCCACGCTGTTAAGTGATGTGTGTGGAGGTGCATCTGGTTTGAGTGTGAAGTGAGGGGGCCTGAAGCAGGGAAAGAAAGGCTGACTCTCCCTGTTTTAAAGATCAGAGAGCAAATGATGCTCTAATACAGCTAGTGTGTGTGTGTGTGTGTGTGTGTGTGTGTGTGTGTGTGTGTGTGTGTGTGTGTGTGTGTGTGTGTGAAAGAAAACTACAGTATTACCACATTCAAAAGTAGGTTTAAAGTAAAGCTAGGACTCAGCACTTTAAACAAGCCTCTCTATAAGCCTGCGTATGTGCAGCAACAAACACCGGGTGAGAAAATGGGAGAAATCTCCACCGGAGCAGCTTTGATGCTGGGAACAACTCTAAAAAAAAAAACTGGTGCATCCACATAGCAACCAGGGGGAAGAACACGGTGTCCTCACTCAGAAGAAAAGAGTAGAGCGAGAGGCTGTGTGTGTGTGCGTGTGTGTAAGCGATGCACATTCAGCTGAGAAGTGATGAATGGCTTCATTAAAACGGCATTAGCAGAGGTGTGAACCCAAATGGAGAGTACCAGCGTGCAGCGATTACACACACACACATATATATATAAACAAGTCACAAAATAGTGAAATTCTCTCTTTGATACCAGCACCAAACCCACTCTCTCTTGGCACTTAGTAGTTACAGTGTTTGATGTTGAGGCAAATGTAAGATGCAACCTCAGGCTTTCATTAATATCAAGCTTAAAACATCCGTTAAAAGCCAAATCATTTTCAAGAAACAACAAAAACAATTCAGGATTTCCTTTAATCAAACTTCCCTTCCTCTCATAGAGACCCCAAAGCATGAGGGAGATGAGGAAACAGCACTGACACCATGGAAAGAAATTGATGAAAAGAAGGAATGAAGGAGGCGGAGGAGAGCAAATAAAAAAGGGACAGCGATGCAAAAGCAAGAAAGCCAAAAAAAGACCATGATTCAAAATCAAAGTGTGTGTGTATGTGTGTAACCTGATTAGCCAGACCCTACAGGGGAGACAAATCTACATTATTCTTTCTCATTTTCCCTCTGCTCCTCACAAACCCAGAAAAATGGGGGCAATTCAGTAACCCTAGCAACCAACTCTGCCTACGTGCAGAGAGAAGCTGCTGATGGAGGGGGGGGGGGGGGGGAAGGAGAGAGAGACAGGGATGGGGAGTAAAAAAAATAAAAAATACAAGTGCATACTGTACTCACACACATATTGAATTTAGCAGATGGCTCGTACAGCATCGTAGAATCTCCCTCCTTTATTACACCTCAAAAATTCTATTCAGGCCCTTCTCTTGCACATTTCCCTGATCCCTCCTCCTTTCCTCTCTCTCCCCCCTTTCCTCCCTTTTCCCTCCTTGGTCAGGCTCCTGGCTTTTTCTTCTCCTGCTCTCTGGCCACGTATGAGGGCTGTTCAAACCAAACACAACCTGTTTCCTCTGGCGTCCCCTGGGAGCATTATCCAACCTTTCTACTGTTGTGTTTTCTCTCCTTCCCCTTCTTTCTGCCTCCCTCCTATTTATTTACAGCTGGGTGTCTGTTCTCCTATTGATTGTTTTACAGAGGATATGAGTGGGCTTCGTCTCTGCCCTGCTCAGCTTTATATATAGATCCCTCTGTTCTTTAACGTGTTCTCACCAACACACACACACACACACACACACACACACACAGACATCCTCTCAATCCGAGCTGGTTGTGAGTCAGTGTCCGGTGCAGAAGCTCATGCAAGGACGCACAATGCGTGTGTGTCACATATGCTGAAATCATAAAGTGATGATTATTGCTTTAAGCTGCCATGGGAGGCGTGTCAAAGTGTGTGTGTCACATTTCATCACAACTGACAAACATCATGAGAGGAAAAGAGTGAGACAGAAAAAGAGAGGGGGAAAAAGAAGGAGTGAGCTAAACAGAGAGTTTGAGTTCTTTTCACAATGGTCCGATTGTTCATTGGCTGACAGAGAGAAAAAGATTGAAAAAGGAGGTTGAGGGAGTTTGGGATTGACAGACAGAGTGTGTGAGTGTGAGTGAGGGGGTAGGCCAGAGCACTGCTCTGCTTTTTACATTTTTACACGCTCTCCCCGGTTGCTCTGCTGTTGCCGTGTGTGTGTGTGTGTGTGTAAAGAAAGTGAAATTTGAATGGAGGCACCCTAACAGGGGTCAAGGCCCCTATATCAACTATTGATTCAGGTCACACACACACACACACAGGCTTGGGCAACGTGGCCATATATATATACACTTTAGATCTGAAACAATTTGATTATTAATTGGCAATTTTTTTTGTTAAAAGCCCCAAATTCGCTGGTTCCAGCTTATATAATGGTGATTATTTTCTTCTTGAATATCTTTGTTTTTAAATGTGTCAACTTGGGCTCTGGAAAGCTTCTGAGCATTTTACTATTGGAATATTTTCAGACTATTTTTTGAAATTTTCTAAACCAAATAATCACCTGATCAGAAACAAATAAACAACGATTTATAAGATAATAAAAATGGATTAGTTGCAACCATTTAAAAGACGATAGAAGACACACACACACACACACACACACACACACACACACACACACACACACACACACACACACACACACACACACACACACACACACACACACACACACACACACACACACACACACACACACACACACACACACACACACACACACACACACACACACACACACACACACACACACACACACACACACACACACACACGTAAGAGGGGCATTGGGATTAGCCAACCAGAGCAGACGGAGCATCTGTTGCCCAATCAGAGCATCTGGAACATCTGGCACCAATGAACAGCAGCTGAACTCTGATCTTACCCACTTGGCTTCACCGACGGCCTATTTATCATTCATTCTCTCAATTTATTCCTTTATCTCTCCATCACCAACATCGATGAGCTGTTAGTCTTAGATCTGACACCCAGTGTGTGTTGTTGTACACCTGCACAGGTTCAGCTGTCATGAACATTCCTCTCTTTTATCGCTCAGCTATCGCCTGTAGAATGTAGGAGGGTAGGCAGGAATGGTTTAGACATCTCAATCCAATAACACTCTCTGTTTATGTGTGCGTGTGAACTGATGGAGGCCAACTCAGCACTTTGATAAAATTTAACGCTGTGTTTTCTCGCAGGTGGCGCAGCAGCCCGGTAGTAAATTGTCATATTGAATCCTGAAGAATGAGGAAGGAGCTAGGTAGAAAGGAACAGAAAATCAATGAGTGTTTTCAGCCGCGTCGTGTCACAGCACAAGGGGGCCGCTACTGTGCAGACACACACTGAAACGACGTTAAGACATCTGGTGTGGAACACATTGTTCTATCGTGACATATCAAAGGGAATAGAAGATTTTTACTTATATTTTTTTTAACTACCTTTATTTCTCAGTTCCTTTCTATTCTGAGAGGCACGTGTGCTGACTGCGGAGTTATAAATCCTCACACACCGAGCACAGTAGCATTGAGTGTGTGAGTGTGTGTGTGTTATGTGAAATGCAGTTGATTCCCCTGCCCAGACACAAAGCCGTGGGCCCAAACAGGAAGCTTCACACACACACACACACACACACACACACACACACACACACACACACACACACACACACACACACACACACACACACACACACACACACACACACACACACACACACACACACACACACTCCCTGTACGAGCCGTCTGTGTACGGGCCTTAATCCTGAACCTCAGTTTCACACAAACATCCTTCCTGTCTGATTATTTTAAGCTCTGTAAGCTTTTTTTTTTATTCAGCTCACATCAATACAAACATACAGATCCAAGAACCCCCCCCTCCTCCTCCTCCTTTACATTTCTCCACACACACACACACACACACACACATTCCTGTGATTGACTTGCGGTTGGTAAGTGCACCACTGGACTCACTCAATACATCCCTAATTGACAATGGGTTGTTAAGAAAAACATACACACAAAACCCTAAAACAACCACTAATTGATTAGCTTAAAGATGTCTCGTCACATCCTTCCACCCATATGTGATGTTTGTCAATGTTACAATGGCAATCGTGATTCCCTGCTTGGTCACCATTCGTTCTGCCTCTTACGGTTTCATAGTTAATAAATGGGACACAGAACCTCCCTGAAATGTATGTCAGAGGACCCCTCTGCACTATCCCTGTTTCTCATCAATCAACCACCACACACACACACACACACACACACACACACACACACACACACACACACACACACACACACACACACACACACACACACACACACACACACACACACACACACACACACACACACACACACACACACACACAACACACACACACACACACACACAGAAATATTCAGCCCAGGCACAGAGGCTCACATTCACACACAGACCCACAATCCTGCCTGCAGACAAACCTCTTGCTATGTCACAACCTTTCCTATTGTGTGCTAGTGAAAGCAGCCATTTATCCTAAATCATATGTTTCTCTGGCTGCCTTGTAAACAGGCAGCTTAGTAATGTACACGTAGGCAGATACACTCGTCCAACGTCACATCTGCAGAGCTTGAATGAGTTTACTAGCCAGTCTGGAAAATAATATTAGCCTACATCTGTTTGGAGATAGAGCCTGTGAATACCTCTTTGTGTTCGAGTATTCAGTATAAAACACCAATAAAAAGTTATTCAGCACATCATCAGATTAGCTGGTCATACAAACCTCTCTGTATTTCCCCCAAAAAAAACACCAACAACAACAATACATTTTATCAGCAGCAGCGGTGGTAGTTATTTGCAAAGGCAGCCACTTATGAACATTCCCAGATGTGTGAAACTCTGACAGATGCTGAAGCGCCGAGCCAAAATGTACTTGAAAAATGAAACATCTGTCAAATGTTTTTAAAGACTCAGCACTCCCTAATATTCCTCTAAAATGTTTCCCATTGCCTGATTTAAAGATTTCCTTTTAAACGTGCTGGCGCTCCTGCTGACTGGTAAACGAGGCATGGGGATAGCTGGTTGATGTGCACTGACTGGATGAATGTGCTGCAGCCTGTAATAGTGACAGACCTCAGAGTCTTTGTTAAAAGCAAAAGGAGCTTTCTGGATTCAATTGGGAATAAGTGCTCTGTGAACTACGAGTGGTAGGTGATAAGCTCATTCCTTAACTCCGTTTCACCGCTGTGTATAACCGTTTTCATCTGTGTTAGAACATTCCTATCCCGCTTTAAATGTGTCTCACTCACTTTCTCTAGCTGTATTTCCCCTTTCACGTTCCCGCTTACTTTTTCTGCATCTCAGTCAGTCTGTCTGTCTCTCTCTCTCCCACACACACACCCACACCCACACACACACACTCTGCCCGAGCAGTAGGAACATTCCTTGCATCAGCCAGAATCCCTTATTAGAGTATCAGCACTCTGCCTGTGTGAAATAACACAGGATGAGAAAAGGATGGTGGTATTCAAGCGTTGATGTGCTTGTGTGCAACATTCTTCAGCTCAAATGTCTACAAGTGAGACAACAGTGACATCCACCTACTTTAGGTGATTATTTCACAACACATTCTTTCCTTTATAAGAAAAACAAAAAGGTACAAAAAGGGTAGACATATAACAGAGACGCATCATGAAAAACAGGTGAAGAACTAAAAAGCAATATGAGGGTTAGATCCATTATAAGACGCCAAATCATCTCAGGAATGTCACTCAAATTCCTGAGTGTGTGTAACATGAATGTCATGTTGCGTATGAGAGTACATATCTAACAACGCATGTAGTACGATGGTGCTATAGTAGAGTATGACAGCAAAGCACCAGTGTTCAATCAATGGCCCAACTGGAACTGCATCAGCCAAACACAATGCTAAAGTATGGGAGTTAATATTCATTCATCATGTGCTTGAGTTATTCTGTCAAGCCTTGTGTGTTAATCATGTTAGCATGTGCATCATGCATCTTCCTCTCCTGCTGCAGAGATGTATGAATGTAAGCCATGGGATGATTTACATTTATTTCCCCCCCCATGATGCTGCAGTGTATGGCTGCAGAGTGAGAAAGACTATTCATGTTGCCATAAAGGTTTGATTCCTCAGCTGCAATAGTTGACCTATTAAAGATCTGGGAAACAAGACAGACATGTGTTTGCAAATACAGGGATGTGACGTGTATGAGGTTTATGTATTGCTGCTTGATACCCTCCATTAGAGAATATCTAACAGCAGAGTGCAGGGTAATGACACACTGTCTGCGTCTCCCATAGAAGGCTGGGGATGTCACAGCAGACACAGCACCTGGAGATGCCTCTACAGATGGACACACACACACACACACACACACACACACACACACACACACACACTATGTGGAAAAACTTGTGCTGGACAGAGTGAGGTAGCTCAACACAGCTGTTTGCTAGGGAGCAGTGAAGTAACTGACAGGGGGAATCGATGCAGAGGGTCGATGGACAAACATTAAGTCCACAAGCTGACAAACACAGCAGACAGGCCTCACAATGCAGCACGGACAGAAGGCCTTTACACAGGCTGCCAAGCATAAACAGCGGCCTACCGGGACATTGGGACAACAGCGCAAATGTCACTGCGGTGACAGCTAAAGAAGTCTGCAGATAGGCAGGTAAACAAGAGGAAGTGGCTAATAAGAAGTGGTTAACACGGAGTTACCCTGGATTAATCTGTTCATTAGTTTAACTGACAGGTTTAGAATATGGGACAAAATCAAACCTCTTAGATTTGTTCTCGTTCTCGTCGAAGGCTTGCTTATTAAAAAGATTTTTGCACAGATTTGAGCGTGCAGATGCTTTGTTTCATTAATTTTGTGTAGACAAGTGACAAATTAAAGGAACTTGAATGGAGTGGTGAAACAAAACTATTTCCGATGTCACACAGGGCACACTGGGATCATTGGAGGGTTTGATAGGTATAAAATTGACCTAAAGCATATGTTGTGGCTTTTGCACTCATTGGATCTCGGCAAATTTCACACCCCATAAGTATTTTTGGAAGAATGGCGTTTATCTCCAGAAGCGCTTTGCTCCACACTTCACTAAGACACTTTATGTTGGTTTCCTTTAAATGTGTCACCCATCTGTATATCAGCACCAACTATTCCAGTTTCTCAACATAGCAATTTGTGATAACACGCTCCAAAAACTCTTCGTTTGTCGCTTACTGTCTGTTCAATCCTACAAAGTTGCAGGTGGCAGCAGCTCTACAGAAGAATAGGAGGGCTACAAGGTGACCATTTTGAAAACAAGGCTTTGAAGAGGACACGTGTTCCTAAAAGAACATAAGAAGGTTGTGATGAGGACACGTGTTCTTAAAAGAACATGAGAAGGGTGTGATGAGGAAACCCATTTTATCTAGTAATCTTGCACTGCAGCAGCAGTGGAAACATGCTGTCCATGAGGAGAACAATATCCTGTCCTCTCTCTCCTCCACATCCCTCCCCTTCCTGCCACCTCGGTGCTGTCCCTCTACTCCCCACCACTAACCTAAACTGGATCTGATAAGCTATCACTGAAGCTCTGACTGGCACTGCCCAGCCGAATACAGTGTGCTTGCCAGATGACAGAAACATCACACACATACACACTAATCGACCCGACCAGTAAACAGTTAACATCTGAACGCCCCTCTCTAGCCACTACTCTCTGCTCTCCCACCCCTGCTGCTGTTCTCTCGTGTCTTTGGTCGTGGGCAGGGGCGACACAAATGAACTGTGATCAATGGACAAGCCTTAGCACAAATGGATAATGTAATTGCAATATGCGTTAAAAGCCACACACGCGCGCGCACGCACGCACGCACGTAGCATAAACGGACGGCGGTTCACACCAGCACCAAAGACACGCAGGAGACAGAGGGGAGAGAAAACGCCCTGCCTTGTTCCATGTCGAAACCCCAGACCTCTGGGTAGTCTGCACAACGCACATACACACATATGTATATACATACACACACACACACACACACCACCTTCACATACGCTTTTCTTTAGAGACCACATAGAGACCACATCTGGACAACGACACTGATTTCTGAGCGGGGTTTCTTTCCTGTCTTTGTTGGCCATCTGTGTGCTGCGTTGGAGGCGAGCGATCACACGCTTGAAAACACGCTGATCATGATGTCTAGTTATGGTTGCAATTGTTGCTATATTATTCATCTTCCACGTCCACATATTGTCATTAGCCTTCTTAAATTATTGGTGAAATACAAAAGGCAAGCGTACCCTTTACGTCTGATAGGAGAGGTGAGGGTACAGAAAACTATGCAATCAGCCAAGTCATGAGAAACACAGATTTAAAAAGGCACATTGCTTAAGCTTGTGATAAATACTACCATGTGGGTAGCGTTTTAAAAGTTTTACCTTTAACTTGAGTTTCATATTCGGCCACTATCTCCTTTTCCTTTCGGAATTTCGCCGGAGACGTCATGGCTGAGTTTGGAGATCAAACCACTTGCCCTCGTAGCGAAGTCAATTTTGTCTTAATCAGTCAAAAAAAAGAAGTCGTAAACGGGGGAGATGCCAATCTGGAAGAGGTTTTGAGAGGAAAAACAGAGCCCAGATGAGAGATTGCAGCTCCTCAGTGTGCCCGCGGATCTGTATTGTCTCCCTGCCTCTGTTCACTCCCGGCGCATTGTGAGTTTGGCGCTGCTGCTGCTGCTGCTGTATGTTCCCATCCGCCGCCGCGCCTCGCCGCCTCCTCAAAACCGGTTATGGTGCAAACAACTTCCAGTGAAAAGAGATGCATTCCCTTCTTGAAAAGCAAACAGTGATAGCTTGTCAGTCAGTACTTCGAAAAGTTTGTTTTATATATTTGAGCGTGTATCGGTCACGCAGCTGCCCGTCCGCCTGTCTAAACTAAACTGCTCTCCTCTTCCCCCTCCTGAAGTGAGAGAGAGGAGGAACCGAGTGGAGATGGAGGGGCTGGATGGTCGGCCCCAGTGCGCAGGACAGGCATGGATGCACACATGGATAGTATTCATTCGGGTACTAAACCACATGTGTTGCAGGCAATCCCTTCACTGCATGTAGCAAAGGGATGTCTTGTTTAACCAGAGGTTAGATAGATTTAAACAAAAGCAATATTTAGGATGATCGGCCAGTTGCAATGTGAGGATCATTTTTTCCAGGGTGGGTAAAGTGAGCAAAAGTGGGTTTAATAGCCACTTTATATATCCTTTCAGTAACGATATGGCCGGTGATAGGAGACAGGGTGTCTTACATATGTCCTAATGCTGAATTTAAATGACTCTATAAATTAGTATTTAGTAAACAAAACGGCAAATGATCTGTAGCTAGCTGATGTTAGCCCCATAAAAGTATTTAGCTTGTTAGCAAGCAATTGTATAACTCTGGCGGCTATCTATGGCCACTTAGGATATTGTTCGACATAATGGAAATGCATTAGCCTTGACTTGTACTTCGATGGCAACCATTTCTAACATAAAACTGTGTCATTTGAGCTGTCTATTTAATAAGCAACCCTCCTCCTCAAAGTAAGCGCATCAACTTTATTTTACGTCGAATAAACGATACTGCCCCGCCTAATTTTATAGGACAAGAGTAATACTTCCCACACCACGATTGGTGAAACATAATTTGAATGACATGCAAGCTCACCAATCGGCTTTCATAATTTTTGAAAGTGGGCGTTTCAACTCTAATTTCTAACCAATGACGTTCAGATTTTGTAATGAAGGTGGCCAATGGCGTCGGTTACTATGGAGTGCATCCAATCTGAGCCAGATGTAGGGTCTTTTAAAGATAGTTTCAGGAAGTGCTTTTAAATACCAGGAAGTTGTAAACAAAGCTGACAGCTATTTAGTTAGCTGTTAACTACATCCGAATGGATGCTGTACCAGTCGTGTAAAACAGGCTAGTTATTTGCCGATATCGTGTATTTATCAATAATACAGCTAACCATTTTGTTTTATATAAAAATCGTTTCGTTGAAATCGATATTTTCCCTTGCGTTTGCTCACCAAGCTGACGTTAGCTGCCTTCCTTTTTCTTGTTAGGAAAAGGCTAACGTTTGCACAAGGACGTTAGTGCTAGCGTTAACGCTTGCGAAGTTAACGTCAAATCGAGTATTATTACCCGAATTCAACGGATTGTGAGTGAACAGCAGTCCCCGGTTCTTGTTTTTCGACTGCATTTGCTGTCTGGCGGCAGAAAGAGCGAGAGTTCGTCCATTTTGGCAGGACAACAATGTCTACATCCAACGCTAATTTCAAAAACAAGTGTGTGACACAGGTGAACTGCATCTTTTGTGACAGTCGGCTTTGCACGAGAGGCATGAAAGCAGTGCTTCTTGCAGACACTGAGGTTGAGCTTTTTTCGACTGATATACCTCCCAATAGGTAAGTGCTAATCTAGTTAGCAATGCTGCCAACCTTTGTTTATGTCTGCTGTTGTTGCAAGATGTAACGTTTATTGAAACAAACCGTAGCTAACAGATATCAAACTGATCATTTGCTGGGAATAGGGACACCATATTGGCACCCACACTATGATTTGCAATAACATTGTTGCATGAACATGTGAATTGATGTTTGTTTCTCATTACACGTCCCCCCCCCCCCTCTCTCTTCCCAAGAACTGTTGACTTTGTGGCCAGCTGCTACTCTACTGAAAGCTGCAAATGCAAACTGAGAGACATCGCATGTCTCAAGTGGTATGTAAAGCTCTTCTATAACCTACAGTGTTTACTTTAGGAAAACCATCTGCTAATGTGAAATGTTGATAAGAAGCTCAGCAAACAAGTCCTACCCATGTAGCTGGTTTTCACATGTAAGGCTGCTACTACTGATTGTTTCCATTGTCTATTTACATGGTGATCATCTTCTTGATTAATGAGTTGGTGCATTAAACCTCAGAAAATGGTGAAACATGTCCATTGCCATTTCCAAGAGCCAAATGTGAACTCTTCTTATGTATTGTCTTATCCGGGCAGCAGTCTAAAACCAAAGATATTCAATTTACAATGATATGAAACGGAGAAAGGCAGCAAATGATCATATTTCAGAACCTGAAAACAGAATATTTGTTTTTTCTACTTGTGTCTCAAACAATTAATTAATCAATTATCAAAATGGTTGCCCATTACGTTTCTTTTAATGATGACAGAACAACTGTTACATTTACAATCCTATCAGTTTCTTTGATTTGTGAAGTAAACAGACTTCAGATTTCAGCTTTATGCACCTGTAATTAAAATGAAATTCTGCCATTTGGCATTTATTTCTGATATTGACCTAAAAGGACAGTTTAGTGCTACAGTGAGGTTTTATGAAGCCTCTTTTGTATTGCCAGGCCTTTTGTTGTTGTTGTACACAGGGCAAAAACAAACATCTGTTAGATAATAGACACCGCTAGTGGAGTTAGCACTTTTCAGAAGTGCCCCCAGTAAAGCGCTGACACACGTTTCTTCTTTATTCTCTCTCCCTCCCTCTCCCAGTGGTAATGTTGTGGGCTATCATGTTGTGGCACCCTGTAAACCCTGCCTGCTCTCCTGTAACAACGGCCATTTCTGGATGTTCAACAGCGATGCCGTATCTACTCTCAACAGACTAGATGTGACCGGTTAGTACAAGCTCCACTTGATAAAACTGGAGTTATTCGCAGGTTCGCTCTGTTCAATGTGTGTCATAAGCCTTTGTCACCCTCCAATGTTTCTGCAGGTCTAAATCTGCTCCTGTGGGGAGATCTTCCTGAACTGGATGAGAGCGACAACGAAGAGTCAGAAAGCCCATCAGAGGAGGAGTGTATTAGGTAGAGAGGGAAACGGACAATGCGAGAGACCTGGAACGCCAACATTTGAGGTGGAGCTGGAAGAGTGATTAAACCATGCTTAAGATGAGACAGAAAAGAGACGTTTTAAAGGGGCATTTTAATAATGAAACAAATCGGGCAGAAAAGTGCTGTTTGTGCTGCTCAGCATGGGTTGAAAGCTGAAACCATAGTGCACCTCTGCCCACACCCCGATCAGTGAGGTCACAGCAGGTGTTTTGCCTATGACCGCGGATGGAGAACACCTGCTGTGACCTCACTGATCGGGATGTGGCCAGAAACACAACATGCTCCAAAGTCAGAACCCACAGAGAACAGTGCGGCACACGTTTCTCGGCCCAATGTCATTTAGTGTTGAATTACACTTTAACCTGTGACCATTCCTTTCCCCATCACTTTCCACCGTCAAAAGCACAGACGCACAAAATGTTGCACATATTCTTTACTCTCTTTTTCTCTTCTTTGTATATTTGCATGGGCTACTGTAAAACACGTGGCTGAAGTAGACCGAAAACAACAACAAACAACTAGACTCCTTAATCTAGTGCATTCTACTTTTCCTCACGGAGCTCATGCTTTTGATCGGCCTCATGAGAAGTTGGGGGTGTGGTATGATAAGTCCATGGAGCTTATCAGCGAATGCTGTGCTTTTCTTTTCTTTTTTTACCGCTGTTAAAGTTCAGTCCAATTTTTAGATAAGATGACCACAAAATGCTTACCTTCATTTTAATGGCAGTAATAATCTGTACATTGAATATGCTGTAATAAGCAAAAACTTATGTCTTAAAGGCTTATATTCTCTCTGTGTGGCTGGGTGCTGACTGAAAGCTGGAGTGCTTTTTGAATCCTTTGGTATTGGAGAAATAGCACAATGATTGAATAATATAAATAAATATATTTATTATTGTTATTTGATTTAATTTTGACGATCTGATGTTCCATCAGTGATACACTTTGATATGCTTATACAGTGTTTGTTACACACTTGATGGCAGCAGTATGAATATGACTGTAGCAGTATCTGATACTAACATACTAACTTATGCATAGGGTGTGCTTCCACAAAGGCCTGGAGCAGCTGAATCTGAACGTTTAGTTTCTTGGTAAGAGCTCCAATCAAGTAATACATTCCCAGATTGATGATATAGGAAAGTTAGAAGGGGAGCTAACAAAGGTGCACTTTTGCATCGATGTGGATCATTAAGCAAAATTATGAAAACATGAGTGCTGAATGGATTTCTGTGTCCACGCTCTGTTTTTGTTACATTACTGTTCAGTTTCATGTAGCAGCATAATTGTAGCACCTGCAAAGAAGAAAAAGTAAACTCCAAAGAATCACGGAACATGTCAGTATTGAACTTATGGACCGGCTACCCCAAAAAACAAAAAAAAGATAGTTTTGTCATTTTAGGCCATGTTATTGAATGGCATTTGAACATTTTAAGTAATCTGTTGTGATGTTCAGCTGAAATCAGTGGAGCTGACCATAAAACTCTTAACCCTCAATATTCTATTGGCCTTACTGATGCTGTGATTGCTGACAATGAACCTTAGTTAAGCTGTGGACTCGAGGTGGATGCTGTTTGTTAGTTGGTCATCACCAACTCAGCCTGTTGTGCCTGTCACAAGGTTCAACATCCTCCAGTCACAAGCGACTTTACTCAAGTCAGTCCTTTTTTGGCAGTGCCATCCTTCTGCTCCTGTTATTGTTTCACTGCTGTGCCCTGCGGATACTATGATCCTGTCTTAAAGTAACAGTCCTTCTGTGAGTGAATAAGATTTGCTTGCATTGTTGGTAAACATATAATTTCCCTTCTTACCTGAAGGAAAAGGATAAAGGAAGTGGGTATTTTTTAACTTTAATCGACCTCTGTGTTTATCTATGCTATAGCCTTTAGTTTAGTAAAATACAGAGTAGGAAAATAATGTCCCGATTTTCACGTCCTTCACCATAAAGTCATAACTGACGGTCTGATACACTTGCACACCAAATACTGTTTATGTGGTAAACTGATAGGATACAGTTAAGCAGCTGGGTATTTATTAAATCCACAAAACCAAATATCTATAACCACATACTTCCTTTTTTTTTTACAAATGCATTGGTTTGTATTGTGCTACAGTACTTATGCTTTTTTTTGTTCAGGTATTTAATATTTCATTTGTGGTGTAGTGCTTTGATTTGTATATTAAAGATTGGATGTGTACAGTTTTACCTCGAGAAGGTATCACCTGCGAGCTTCCTCTGGCTAGGACAATTGTCATGATAATCATAAACACATTTATTTAAATGGCTGTTTCTGACGTGAATAACTTTTATTAACATGACCTGCTGAAAAGGTATATTTTGGAATTGCACTGAAACTGCTTTGGTAGTTTGAAAAAAATGATTTGTTGTTTTGTATGCTTGTAAATTAATAAACTTTTTTTTTTTTTTCAAAATATCTTAAATGCCCTGTAGTTCTTTTTCTTCTTTAGATCCACATTAGCTTCTACGCCCATATATGGTGCTTATCCTGTGCTCAACAGAAAAGTTCTTCCCATACACTCATATACTGACACATACTATACATTTTTTAATGTACTGCTAATCACACTGGTTTACACAAGATACTGTTCTGTGACTAAGAGAACTCTAAAATCTAATTCTAAAAATAGTATAATACTAATTAGTGAAGCCTAAATTTTATCTGCAACTGTGCAGAAGTACTGAGTTTAAACCGAATGAATAGAGGTGCAAAGCTTCCACAGCATATGTCACCCTCTATCCATAGAATGAATGAGAAAACTTCCACAAGTCTCATTATGCTGCTTGAAATATACAGTATTCACTCGAGTCAGCACACAAGGTTGACTAAACATTTAACACATGAAACTGGATAATCCTCCTGCTAATTATGTTTTGAGCCCGTATTACTTTCTGTTCTCTGTTACCAACAAAAACCAGGTGGTTGTCTTGATGTTACGACCTGCACTATCCAGCCCATGTGTCTGTGTTGTATATGGGTGTGTGTTTGGTAAATCATTAATATAATTTTAACCGCTAAACCGCTCCCGTCAGCACAAGCAGCCTACAGTTCTCTCTGACCTGTGAATTCAGTCAGTGCATCAGAATGGGGTCTTTTCACTCATGCACTATGCAGATTTATAATATTCATCAACAGCTTTTACACTGAGGAAACATTTTAGCTGAACATTTATGAGTCCTCCTACTCTTACACACAGGTTAGAGAAGGGGGGGGGGGCGCTTTGTCTTTCACCTGCAATCTGTGATTTCAGATTTCCTGATCTGTAATTCTGTGCATTTTTAGGTGGTGAGTTTCCACATGTGCACTAAGAAAAGCTGAGTAAGGATCTGAGTTTGTTCATTTTTTTTTTGCACACCTCCTTCTCAAGAATTCTCTGCTGCTGTTGGGACACGTACAGGACAATTTAAGTAGCGATGGCAAGAAAAAGAATAAAACAAATAGTTGTGGCACGCCGTGTTTTCACATGTAATTGTAGCATCCGCCCAAACTACAAATCAAGCCTGCACAACATCAGCTCTACAGTTGTGTTTTCTCTTACACGCCTCATGAAAAACACTTTGTTTGCGAGACATTGAATGAATGTTTAGCAGAGCGTTGCTGAATAAAATAATGTATGCACAGCACTCATGGTTGCCTTTTCCCCGAACAAAAAAGAGGATAATGTTAATTCGACATGCTGCCTCTCTGTCCCAGTGACAGCTAAGCTGGTTACACAGGTAGCGACAACATGCTAATACAAGTCCAGCATCCTGTCACAGCAACACAGGGTTACGAAAACAAACACACAGGGAAGCTCAATCTCGTAGCTGGATATGGTCAACAAAATGTGACATGATGATGAATAATCTGCTGTTTTTAAAGTGCACAACATAGTAATATACACAAAACTTGGATCAGCTAATATTCAGTGTGTAACACTAAGTAAAGGATGCAAGACGTGTGATCGACTGGAATTTATTTTATTATAAAATACTCAAAAGACTGTGACAATAAGGCCAGTAAGATGTTGTTGCTCGTTATGTTTTATAACTTTTTGTATTGTATTGTATTTTTCATAATAAAAACAATGACTTTAAATAATTGTGTTAGTAGTGTCACACAGATTGGCTTTGAGCTGAGAGCAGGAAACCAGGCAGACAGGTATGGAGCTAATATGGCAGCTGTTTAAGAGAGCTGTGTGTAAAAGGTGGACAGGTGTGTGAAACATAGCAGCTACAAGAAGCAGGTGGGGAGCTGCTTTACATAAACAGCTGCCAGGTGAGTAAACACACAGTGAGGATAAGATGTCCTCTAGTCGGGAACACAGACAGTAAAGCTAGGCTCCACTCAACATAATTATTATTTTTATTATGACAGAATGCTTACAAACTCATGATCTTATTAAGCAAACATGGAAATGGAACTTTTTCCTGGCAGCGTTGTGACTCGTCGGGAAGCACAGGTGCAACTAATAACATTACTGATGACCCTGTTCCATTTAAACGCAGCATGGAATTCAATTAATGTTATTCATTACACCTTTTTTTCTGCTATGGCATGATTGATGGCCTCAACCACTCAAGAGATCAGGGCCTCAGGAATAAGTAAAACAAAGAGCCTTTTGCTTGATGGAAAACACTCAAGTAGTAGCCTAATTAAATCAACTGAATTTAAATTCTGTACACATTAAAAGATAACTTATTTTGTCTCGTCCTTGCGAATAATAAATGAGTTACAAACTGTTCCACGACCTTAAATAGTCCCATATGTTGCTTTTTGGAATCACGTAAATGTATGTTATATGGATATGTTTGAACCAAATGAACAGTACAAACAGTTTCACTCAAATCTTATTCTTAAAGTCTTTTAAGAACATTTCCACAGGTGTTTCCTATTCTGGCTGAATAGACCTCTCCTCAGAGTGATGACTGGAGCGTTGCTGGAATTACATCAGTTCACGAGACTCCTAGGTGTAAAAAGGTTTAAGGTGTAAAAGGAGTAACTTGAACTGCCCTTACATGTGAAAAAACAGGAAAGTGAGGAAGATATCAAATAAGCATAAGAGGAACATGCACACACTGTCCCGAGAACCTGCCAAACAATAAGTAAAATCCTCTCGTGCACGGACTTAAACTACAGTAACTGAAGCAACTAGTTCATTACAAACTCAGACCTGCAGGAACCATAACAATTACAGAGAGAACACTCTGGCGCACTCTGTTGGGTGAGAGGTGCAATGACATGGTAAATACATACTGTGTACTCAACTGGAGTGCAAGTTTCAAGAGTCAACGGTACAATGAAATGTGTTTGAGAGAGACAGCATGTCAGCTCAGCAGTCAAATAAGTTCTGACATTTATTTATTTGTTTTTAGTGATATTATGCAGAATCAAGTTAAGAGACGAGTTCTTGTCTGCTGTCCTTCTTCCTGCTGTTGCCACTCAAGTGAACAGCCTGGCCTTCTTCTTTTTGGACTCTCTGTCCGACACTTTCTTCTCGGTGGATTCGAGGTCCTCCAGCCTTGTTTTAATGGTGTTTCCCTCCTCGCCTTCTCCTCCTCTGCTCTTCTCAGCTTCTGTTGCTGCTCCAGCTGTGCAAAGTAGGAGGCTTTGATTCTCCTAACCTTCTCCTCCAAGTCCAGGGCCTTCGCCTGACTCTTTTCTTTTTTTAGGGCCTCGCTGGTGCTCCTCAATTTGACCGCGGAGACCTTCTTGGTGCTCCCTGTGTTTAGCAGCCTGCTCCTCCAGGTTTCTTCTGGGTCTTTAGGAGCAGCTGCTGGAGCTCCTCTGCCCTCTTCTCATTGTCCGTTCTCAGCTCTTCCAGGTCTGCCTGGCAGGCCTTTGTGCTCGGGGTTGGAGCCTCCTCACACTGCTCTGCAGCAGGGTTGCTGTTTTGCTGCTGCAGCTTCCCTTGGCTTCATCCAGTTTGAAATTTCAGGCTTGCCATGATCTTATCAGCAAGAATCCGCCTGTTAACAGCACTTATTCTTACAATGCGAGCCTCACTCTGCTCAAATTTGAGCTCTGTGAATCTCCTCCTTGTAAGACTTGGTCTCGTTGCTGCGAGAACGTTCCAGCTGGTCTTTGAGCTCTTTAAATGGTTCGTTCAGCTTCTGCAGTATAGTAATGGTGTTTACTGCAAACCTCTTCCAGCTGGGCCTTTAAAGTCCAGGCCTTTCGCTTCAAGCAGATGATAAGGTCATATCAGATGATATCTGGCTCTGACCTCCTGTGGGATTCACATTGGACTTGTCCTGGCCAAGCTGAGTCGCAAAGTCCCCGGGGCTTCGTCTACCACCATCCAGCTCTCAATTTCCAGTTGATCTCCACTTATTTTAGGAGTGTAGCCTGTCATTTACTAACAGTTAAAAATAGACATTACTTATCAAGCCAATTGTAGAGATATAGGGTATTACGAATTCAGATAGACCTTTTGTGTTTGTGTCCCTCTTGGTTTAATTTACATATAAAACATGTTAGTGCTGGACTAAATATAAATGTAAATGAGAGTGCTCGGACAAAAAAAAATCAATGCTGAAAACGAATTAAACAAAAAATATACATTTATTTAAAATTATAATAATTTACTCAAATGCACTATTAACACACTATGGCTGCAGCATGATCTCAGTAGAGCTGTTCAAATGTATAACTATCAATATTTATTACTTTCCATATTGACTATGTTGAGAAATGACTGGTCTCTCTTCACATTACCTTACACCCACACTTTACTGTTTTAATTGACTTTTGTTAAATGTATTTGTGTGAATGTGTAATCCCCCTCTCAGAGAGTAATAAAGGGAGATACCTGTAAACACAGCTGCTTTTAATCGCCACAAATTCAGCTTTTTTTTTTATGTCCCTGTTACTATAGTACGGTGTGTTTTTGACCCTCAGGGCCGCCGCACTATGGTGGTCTGTGAGGAAAAAAAGATGATGTCTGGATATAATTATGATTAAATAATAGGAATTAAATCCTGTCATTCACGGCACAGTGATGAGGGTGAAAACTATGGTTGTCATGGTTACATGAGCACAAACATCTTGGTCATCTGCTCAGGATTGATATATTGATAAATATAAAGAATACAAATACAAACTACAGTAAACCTTAGGTGTATAAAAATGTCAAATCATAATAATATTACAGCCAATAGACATTTTATTGATAAACTGCAGAGCAAGAATTAAATGAATATTGAAATAAATGAGGAGGGGAGTAAGGGAATAATGATATTACAGTGGTATGATACAACAAAAATACAGTTGCTGTTAATTGTTGATTTGGTAAAACATTGTTTTAATTGACTTGTGATGTAATGGTTATACTTCAGTCATGATATCAGTGATGATGACGCTTTATGTGAGAGTCAAAACTAAATATAGTTTAGTTTAATTTAGCTTGGTTTAGATTTTTTTAGTTTAGTTTATTTGATATGGACATAACGTTATCATTAGGAGTGTATCATACATTTATGCACAAGGACCAGATGAACTGTGTTAAGTGTTTGTAGAGAAACGCTCATTTACAACACCTGTCCACAGGAGGCTTTTAAATTAAATGTTAACTAAAAAAGAAAATACATCCACAAAATCCTGGTGTGTCTAGTATGATGTGTGAGAACCATACTGGTGCTCTTTTAGCCATGATTTATTGCCTCTATTAAAAACCTTAAAATTGTGTTGCATTTTTAATTCTGACCGTTCCATAGTTTTGCTCCTTTAACAGAGAAAACTCCAAATGTGGTTTTGTGTAATGCGATGCGACAGTTAACATCTACTGAGGCTTCTGTGTTGACTCTACTGGTGTGCTGGTGCTCATATCAAGAAAACAGTGTCACATAAATGACACAATTATTTACATGCATATTGGACTCACAGATGAGTAAGAACACAATTATTTTGTTTGTTTTCCAGTTGGTGATGATTAAAAGTATTTGCCTGTTTTACTGCAGTGTTTACAAAAATGCAAACTCAAACAAATCAATTATACTAACAGAAAACCTTCATTACCTAGATTTAGTTTAGTTGTTGTCTGGTGTTCTGGTATTGATGGATTGTACTTTTGCTCATTAAGTAGAATTCAGAAAGCAACTGGGTATCAGTATTTCATGATGAGAACAGCTGGTGTCCCTTGAACAATGCTACGAATTGTGTTTTCTTAAAAATTCGACTTCAGGGACTCTGCAACAGGACTTTGCCTTCTTGACACTAGATGGTGCAGTTGTACCATTAATGGAGACTACCGTGAGACGATCCGTGCAGAGTGACCGCTAGACACAACCAGCGTCAAAGAAACATATCGGAATAAAGACAGCTTTCTCTGAGAGAAAAGTGTTTATATTTGCTGGGTCACTATTAGTAGTGCCTTTAGTTCTTCTGGAATGACAGAAAGCCCTTAAAGGATGTATAAAGGATATATTTATTTCTTATTATCTGGATAGTGATAAAGACAAGTTGTGTGATATGTACACTTTTAAAAAGATTTCCCTCAGCACAACATCCTATCCCAGCTTATTTTATAGAGAGGCCAGTTATTTAAAAAAAGATTGAACTACTTTCCGTTTCATGAAAATAATTTTGCATTGAAGTCCTCCATGTACATGCCATTATTATACTTGCTAGGACAGATGAAGAGGACTGCCATCAAATTAGCGGTCACCTTGATCATCAGAGGGAACAGAATATCTTATATATCTTATAAGAGGTTCATAAAAGCTCTGCAGTCTGTCATGGTCATCTCCTGATAATAGACCTAAAAGACTAGGCTAATGTCCAGCTTTGCCTGATTATGCATATTAATGACACCTCAAGAATTCATCACAAAAACCTTTTTTCAGCTGGGTGAGGAGGGCAAACGGTAATAAATGGTGGAATTTATTCACTTTGGGAATAATCTCTTTAATCAGGAGAGGAAACTTTCACGAGGCTGGTCCGCCAGGCTTCTTGAGTTCTTAAATAATTCTACCAAATCAACCTAATATGATCACATAACCACAAAAAAACAACATATCCTTTAGGAACTAATGAGCCCAAAAGCTTGAGAGCATTAGCTTTATAATTAAGAAAAACAATTGCTTTTCTATGCATAGTCTGGGGAACCAGAACTGCAGGTGTCCTACGCAACAGTGCAGGTTTTTAACAACTGGGCTGCCTACTGGCCCAGCATTATAGGCAAGCTGCACTGGGCTTTTGTTGAAGTGCTCAAGATAACACAAAGAAAACTTCAAACAGGCTTCTTATTGTGTTCTATTCTTCTGGGCAAGCTGATTACAGTTAAGGATAAAAGTTGTTCCCATACAGTAAACTAATGCGGAGAATCAGAGAGCACTAATTAAGTCATGAGGGATCCGAGGCGGTCGGCATGGATGTGTTCCCCAACGCCCAGACCATGGGGGTTTAGTGGGAACTTTACAGCCCAACAGCAGTCAGCATCAAACGTGTTTATTGTCAGCTGAATGTCCGGTTGAGGCATGAACCGCTGGATCTGCAAAGCCACCTGGGAAAAAAAGCAAAAGCTGCAGCTTCTTAGCCTGAGTACTGATAGGCTTGACTATTTTCCTTTTTTCTTCCCTCCATCTCACTGCCCCTAGCAGAGCTTAGAAAGTTGCTCCAAATACGATCTTTGTCTGAAGCAATCGCAGCCACTGACTGCGTATCAAAGCCGAAAGTGTCTCAGTTTTTATATTGTCCCATGTTCAAAGAAGTTGTGTAAAGTATCTCTATGAAGAGATGAGCCGAGGCGGGTCGATACCAAACGTAAACACATGTTAACATAGTGAAAGGGAAATTCAACCTTTTGATTGAACCTTAATTTAGCTGGTAACTGTGAAAACGAAATCAGAATTTGGTTTAATTGGCTCTTATTTTCCTCGGTGCAATGAGAATTAGACAGCTAGAAAGAACCTTTAGACTCTCAACATCCCCTGTAAAATCAGACAAATTGTCAAACTATGAACCTGTCTTTCAAGCGTGTTATGTCTCATTTTCAAATGCAAACAAATGTCAATTTAATAGAAGTAATATTACCAACTATATGGCTTAGCTGTTTCATATTGCAATATCAAAGCTCTGAATAGCCACCGCTGAAGCATCATCACAATTGTCTGCTCTGCAATCTCAGTAGAAACTGAAGAGACTGAACGTTTAAAAATAGTGTGTATTCGTGTAGGTGTGTGAGATTTTAGATGCTGTAATATGCGAGTGTGTGTGTGTGTGTGTGTGTGTGTATGTGTGTGTATTAAGTGTGTGCAATTTACTGATAGTGTCTTTGCATTGGTAGATTTTAATAATGTCACATCACTGACCAGATGCAAACACACACACGCACGCACACACACACACACACACACACACACACTGAGTTTAAAGTGTTTGGCCTTTCTTCACTTTTCTTTTCATGTTGATGTTTTTTTAATGTGTCCTTGTGTTAGCCTGGTCTTTCTGTGCTTTTTTCACATATTTCTTACATGCATTATTCCTTGATATTTCCTCTATATTTCTACGTCTGTCACCTTTATATTCCCACCCTGCACATTTTCAAAATGTTCTTAACTGATATGAAGTTCTGTGAAAGCCTCACCTGTCAGCCCATCCAACATGAACTCCTGCATGAAAAGCAATATTTAAACATACTTGCACACATGCTGCAGCTTGTTTTCTCCAACCCTGTTTATCTGATTTAATTCCATAGTCTTTGTTTTATTAATGAGACTTATTCAACTACAGATGTATTCTTTGTGCATTCTAAATCAAATTATGTATGAATGAGCAGCTTCTGGAGCATGGTAAAGTCAGCTGGGAGATTAATAAAAACTGTTTAAACAAAACGTAGCTGTGTTTTTATTACAAGTGTAGCGATGTCTTGTAAGATTTAGTTGTGCCCATTTGTTGTGGTGTTCACACACACATGTACACACATATATATGTGCACACACAATTGGCAGACACATGCTTTTCTTAACCCCTTTCCTCATTATTGGGAGAGCCTGTCCTACTGCTTGTAGCCACCTGCAAATTACAATTTAGTACTCCAAGAGTTAAGACTGTGTTCTTTCAACCCATTGTGTGTGTTTGTGTGTTTGTGAGTGTGTGTGTGTGTGTGTGTGTGTGTGTGTGTGTGTGTGTGTGTGTCGGGGGAGGGGTAGAGAGAGTCTGGCAGAAAACCTTTAATCCGGGTGCTGTCAGGCCCAAACCCGGCTTGACGTCCCATTGATGTGGAACAGAACAAAACACAGGGCCCCTTGCTAAGCTCCCACTGGCTCACTCACGCGCACACACACACACATACACACACACACACACACACACACACACACACACACACACACACACACATACACACACACACACACACACACACACACTGGGCCCCTCTCTAAAGCCCCTAGCCTGGGCCCCTGCTCGCTAACTGGGAAGGGCATTCCTCAGCCTATGCGCACGCGTGTGCATAAACACAAACTCACTCACTTTCTCTCACACACACACACACAGAACTAGAAGAACACAATCTTAACTCTTTAAGTGCTGTGTCGTAATTTGCAGGTGGCAAGAGCATCAAATTCAACCCATAATTTGATTTGTAGACTACACACACACACACACACACACACACACACACACACACACACACACACACACACACACACACATTGATCATAAGTTTGTGAGATGCTTGGATACAGTTAACAGGAGCCAGATGCTCCAGTGTGTGTTAGCAGTAATAAAAGTGTGTATCCGTGGTGACCACAAACAGTTATTATTGTCCTGCTGTTTGGACAGCTCCTGGCCCGCAGCATCTCTGTTTACTATTGGCTTAAAGAAAGAGAAACAGAAAGAAGGAGACATAAAGCAGAGGTAGAGAGAAAGAAAGAGAGCGGCAGATGCGTGTCTGAGCGGATACAAAAAGTGACTGATATCAGAATAAACATGTGTTTTAGCTAATGGTCCTGAGCTGTCTGGGATATTAAAGTTTATTTAGCTGTTGTTCTTTTGGTGGCCAGCAGGTGGGGGTGTGGGCAGCAGTCAGTCATGCAGCAGCTCCAACTTTGACCCAACGTTGGCCTTGAAGTTGAAACATTTTGCTTCATCAGTTCAGTTTCAGGCTGACCCACTAGAACTAAGGTGGTCCTAAGTGGTTCGGGCTTAAGTTTGAGGGGGCTGCCACGGGTTATCACTCTGCAGCCCAACACTTAAAATAACTCAGAGGACATAAGGGAGCCGAACACCTACTGTATGGAAACCTTTCCACCCACTCACACCTACATGGTCAGCTCGTTTCCCTCTTCACCTTCCCCAGAACTAAACTCGCCCCTCGGTTTCCGCTGTTAAATTACAGAGATCTTTATTCCCCTGCGCTGGAATTCTGCCGCTTCCGTTTTGGAATGTCAAAACTCCGAGTGAGCCGTTTGTTTGGTCCGGGCTGCGGTCCAGAGAGGCCTGAGCAGGTCCCAACCAAAATGTTTTTATTGACGGGCGAAAGCAGTCGGGCCGACAGCACCGATTGGCTGTAATTGGTCGGCAAGTCAGTGGTGTGTTTGAACTACCCTATGTAAAGTGGCAGCCTTTAAAAGCACACACACACATACATACGCCCACCCCTGTTTCTCCCCTCCCGCCGCTTTAAGAGAAGCCAGATGGGCCACGGGGAAGCAATCACCCCTCTATTTGTCTTGGTGCTGATCAGGTTAGTGAAGTGTTCTCAGGCCTGGCCAAGAGTCTACACACTGCTGCCTGTTGTCCCTGTTGCTCACTGCACCGCTCGAGCCAACTGGCTCTGTCACACCGCTCTGGGACAGTACAGTGAGCAGGGAGAAATCCTCTAAGGGGGAAATAAAGGGCAGAGGTAATGCTTTTTGTCCGTTGCTGTCTCATTGTGGATGTTTGATAAAGAACTGGGCCCAGTTGAACACCAGCTTTCTATCTACTGCAGTGCCGAGAGCTAAGTAGCCATCTGAGCTAATATATGAATACGAGGGTCAGCAGGGAAAGCTGGTAGCTAACATCTTTCATCTGTTGATATGGACACCACCATTTAGGGCTGGGTCAATGGATGGGAGGTGTGGAGGCAGCAACGTATGTGTGTGTGTGGAGAACATTCCAGCCATTGAACACACAGATGGTTTGGTTTAGAGCAATGAAATGAGCACCAGACACAGAGCAGTGACAGTGAACGAAAGCTTCAATGATGCACGTACACACACATATACACGTAGCCCTGACGGCACGGGTTAATGGAGTGACGGAATCCAGAAGGAATTTACCCAAGGACTCAGGGAGTGAACTATTAGGTAGACTCTAAACTGCCCTGTAGAAACCCCAAGAGCCCTGCTCAGTTTTCTAACATTGCAACGCATCTACAGCTTCTTAAGGGTACGACATGTACAAGGATGATAGAGAGAGAATGCGAGACAGCATTATCAAAAAGACAGGGAGATGAGGAAGACGCAGAAGCTAAAAGACGGCAGGGCGAGTTGCACCTGGGCGGAGCAAGAGCGTCAGAGAGAGTCCTTGGCAGTGAAGCCTGATCCCTCCCTGACTTGCTCACCCCCTGATTGGCTGGCCCTCCTATGAACCCTGACCTTTGACTTTGTCTGGGGCTTGTGACCTTGAGTGAAGTACAGGCAGAGTGTTGCATCTCCTCCCAGACTCTCGTCTGTGCTCTTTCTCCGCTCTCTCTCCCTTAGCTTTTCCTCTCTGCCCATTCGTCTCCAGCGAGAGAGGGTCGGTGGGGAGGAGATGGAGCGCAGAAATGTCAGCGAGACATTAAACAGAGTGCGTCTGTGTGTGCTCTCATAGTCCAACCTGTCTGATTTCCCTCTCCTCTATCCCTCCCCCCTCTTCCTCCTTCTCCTCACATCTCCTCTATATACGCTTCTCCACAGAGCAATAAATTCATCCTCTCTTTACCAAATCTCCAAATCTCTTTGTCTTTTTTGCTCCATCAACACCCTTATCACTTTTTCTGCAAATCCTTTCTGCCTCCATTTGCACTCATATGGTTTATTACACCCCGTGTCAAGGCCAGTATCACCAGTAAGTCAAATAAAACAGTTGTATTTTAGTATTGTTTGGAAAAACACTGGGGCTTAAAAGGGAAATACCAAGCATAGAAGAAGTTGCATACTGTTTATGTAGCCTTGCATGGATTAATCAGTCAACATGAAACAGTTATAAATAAATAAAAACTATAAATCAACAAACCGAGACAGTGTCATAACAATGTATGATTATGAGGGTATAAAGAAAAGCTGCTTATGAGGAAACTTTGCCTCCAAATAGGTTTAAAGGAATAGTTCAACATTTTGGAAAATACGTTTATTCTCTTTCTTGCCGAGATCAGTACCACCGTCATGAATGTACGGTAAAATATGAAGCCGCTTAGCTTAGCTTAGCACAAACAGACTGGAAGCAGGGGGAAACTGCTTTGGCTCTGTCCAAAGGTAACATAATCGCACTTCAGCTTAATTAGCATTTAATATAGTGTTTGTTTAATCCGTACAAAAGTGTTTAAAACGTTGGCACATTATGGTCTTAAGGGCGGGGGGGGGGGTTGATATTTCTTGGCTGGGAACAGTAACTTCCTGGAGTCTTGTTGCACTGTGAGTTTACCAGGCAAACAGCGGAGTCTACAGGAAGTAACTGCACCCGGCCAAGCCTTGCTGATCCCCCCTGTTCCCAGTCTTTATGCTAAATTATGCTAACCGGCTTATGGTGATTGCTTCATTACCGTGCAGATATGAGAGTGGTATTGATCTCCTCATCTAACGCTCTGTGAGAAAGAGAATAAGCGTATTGCACAAAATGGCGAATTATTCCTTTAAACATGGACTAATTCAAAAATATGTCCACATCCACAGGGATATCAATTGCATTTCCTCCTTAAGAGATGAATAGGTAAATCTAAAAACAATGTTGTGCTACCACAGATTCGGTGGCAACAAAAACACATGTATACATGCCCACATGTAGTGTTGGCAGATGCACACAGAGGTCTCTCTGTGCTGTCCCAGTACAGTACATGGCAGGAGAGCTCAGCCGAGTGGTGTTTATTTTATTGGATGTTTATTTCGCTCTGTAAAACATGCCACTCAGGGACCTTGCGGAGCGATGTACTCAAACTCCTTTCTCTCTCTCTCTCTCTCTCCCTCCTCTCTCTCTCCCAGTGTAAACAGTGTGTATATTGGGAGTGTTTCCTTCACTTGTCTGTGTAGGAGTGTAATCCATCCAGTCAGACATTGTAAACAACATCTCTACATGTTTATAAATACTGCCCAACCACTCTAATGAATTTATGGTAATGCCTTGTTCTACTGCTTCTACTGTGTATATGAGTGTTTGTCTGTGTGTGTACAAATGCTTATGTGTGTAAGGTGTGAGCGTGCATGTATAACTACTCTGCTAAAGAGTAAGTAGACATTTTACTGGTTTTTGATGTTTCTGGAGGGGTTTTTATTTCCTGGTGTGCACAGCCTGGTTAAAAGCTTCAAACTTGTGACAGCAGCAAGCAGTGACTGACTGATATGAACCAACATGTCACAGTACGAAGTCCATTAGCAAACCAACTCTGTTTTATTCCATTTACCTCATTTCTACTCACCACAGTAAGATCTGATCTCTTAATAATGCAGTGTGTGTGTGTGTGTGTGTGTGTGTGTGTGTGTGTGTGTGTGTGTGTGTGTGTGTGTGTGTGTGTGTGTGTGTGTGTGTGTGTGTGTTATAGTTTTGCAGGAGTGTGTTCCATTGATTTTGACTTTGATGATTTTTTAAACACATGGCGGAGACAGCCGCTGCCACTGGAAATGTGTGCACATGATTAAACTTGCTGTCAACTTGTTGGAGTCTTATTTCACCACATTTCCTTGTTTGTGAAAAAAAAACAACTTGATTTCCAGTGTTGGAAATACATTGAAGGGCACATCGAAGTATTACTGGATAAGTATGGTGACTGGACTGCCTTTACTGTAATTTGCCTTTCACAATGCGATCCAGTCTGTCATGTTGAATTTTGAAATGCAACTGTGACTTAAGTTGTTTCTGCTGAAGACTGATGTTTTTTGCTCCTGTTTTGATGTTAACAGTTACAGACACAACAACACTGAACAAATTTGAGCTTTGACGTCTCCAAGTGGGTCCGTCAAATTTAACTAAGATTGTCCCATTATACAAAAAACTTATCCCATCAGAATTATTAAAACAAAAGTATTTATCCAAAGTTATATAGGCTACATCCAATGAAGCATTCGTGTTTTTCGTGAATGCAAACTGTATTGAAAGTACTGTAAAGGTTGTTCAAATTCTTACTCTGCTGTGATTGGAGCATTGAGGGGAAAGGGGCGGGCTTATACATAGGTCATCATTTCTAATTTAAGTTATCCGGTGTAAATAAAGCAGCTGACAAGTTCGCCATTTCAAATATTTATGGGGCCCGAAACTTCTTATTTCTTGAAATGAGTGAAACAGCGCCCCTCTTTCTCACACCGTGTTACACAGCTGGTAGGCTAAATGTCAGAACAATGTCAAAGGTCAGACATGATATTTCAGCCTCTCCCGGAGGGAAACAAGAGATTGGCATCCTTTCAAAATAAAATAGTTAAATATCAAACAGTAAAATGCGGTGTCACTGTGAAACTGTGAATAGATAAGTCGCTGGAGAAGAAACTGAAGTGAACTGTGAAGCCTGTGGCCTCATAACAAACAATATAAAGTTAACAACATCGTTTTAAATGATGAAACCGAAAGAGTTAGCTTGTTTAGCTCCAGTGTTGTAGTTGGAGTTAGCTAGCAGCGATGGAGTTCTGTCAACAAACAAAGTGACCCTCAGTGCAACACATGCAGTGGGACATTATGGATAATTCATCTCCATGAAAGAAAAGGAAAATTGACTTTGACGTCAATTAACGTAAGGCAAATAACGTTAGACCCTTTCTATTTGTCCGTCTGTCTGTGTTTGTCTTTTTGCTTGCTGTTTAAATGCATCTCCATGTCTTTCTGTGTGTATTTAACACCTTAGGAAAAACCCAGAGTTCAAATGATGTAGCCTGTTGTTTGCTTGGACATCGAAGCTGTTGTCTTACAGTGGGCTGTCACAGATACTGCAGGGCTTTGAATAATTGTGAATTTCTCCCATTTTGCATTCATTCGTGGTTGAGTCACCTGTTGGTGTGTGATTTGTGAATGAGCCTGTGCAGAAACTGCTGCTAGCTGCTTGTGAGCATGTCCTTTGTCTTGCTTTTTTATAAACTGTGATGTTTTTCGATCAATGAGCTTAAAGTACTTATACTGTAGGACTTGTTGGTTTATTTTTGTATGTCATACATAATGATAATACTGGGCAAGTCATGTATTTGATACGTGCAATTGATGCAAACCCACAGGTCTGTGATTGTTTTTACATGTTCAGTACTGATCTATAATCTGCTATATGCTACCTCTATCAGATAATAAGTCAAGTCATGTATCTATACTATGTGCATTGTTTCTTTTATTATTTGGTTTACTAGGTACACCTAGCTAAAACAAATGCAATCTAATACAACAGTCCTGTAATAAACCGATACATGCAATAAATGAGTCTGTAGTTTGCGGTGCTGGTACTGTAAATGATGTTGCATCATACTGAGAGTTGTAATATTATGTCCAAACCATATATACCAAAGATGGTTAAGAGAATAATCTTTCAGTATAATGCAATACTTACATATAATTATTTTAAAAGCACAACAAACTACAGCCTCCACAATGGCCCAAAACACCTCCCTTTCAACAGTTTCAACAAAAACTGAAGGCAGGATTTTTTAATGGCTGTTTCATTAGACTGCATTAGTTTAACTTAGCTGTATCTAATAAACTGGTGGTTGTCGCTGAATAAGACATTAGAGAGTACATTTCCTCCTGATACAGAAGAAGCTTCACGCAGCTAATTCACAACATTTTCACAGACTAAACAACCATACACACACACACACACACACACACACACACACACACACACACACACACACACACACACACACACACACACAACCATAATGGAGATGGACGACACTCATTTTCTCACACCTAATCTAGTGTGTGTATGTACTAGTATGCAGCTTCAGTGGCTATTTTGCTTTTTACATGTGTTTTGTAGATTTGATTATTTTGTGTGTTTATACACGTGTGTGTGTCCGTTGCGCTCAGACTAAGCCATCATGGCTCCCCCCTCATCATGCCCGACAGGTGTTATTATATTGAAATGAGAGCAGTGATGTATGCATCTGTAATGTGGACCTGTCCTCTTCTGTTTGATGGAACGTGACGCCTCTCATTATCGTGACGCGTCTCGAGAAAATAACAAAGTACCCACACTTCGCCTGAAGTGTTTCTCATAAGGCATTGTGAAGCGTCATAAGCACATTTCGCGAAGGCGTTGACGTAAAAGTGACACATCCCATTTTAAAATTCTTTCAAAGTCCTAACAAATCTGATGTCAGTTCTATTTATTGCAGATAAATGACATTTCGGTTTCAATTTGGACTCAGGATGTTAAAGTACTTAAGCAAAGAGTGGAATGATAATGACGGAATAATGCGTTTTTATTTAGATTTGACTATCAAAACAGTGTCACCAGGTACTTATATCAACGGCAGAATTCCTAAAGAAAAGAGACCAGTTACAAACATCCAAGGTGATGCCATTAAATGCCAAAGATATTCACTTTAATATGATATAAATCTGAAAAAAGCAGGAAAATCACTATTAATGGATTATCAGAATAGTTGCCGATTATTTTTCTGTCTATTGACTCATCGATTAGTCGATGCAGCTCTATATTATAACAAAAGGTGGGATTGCGTACCGCCTTGATTGCAACTCTTTATTCAGTTCACATGTCACATGTCCACAACGCCCTCTCTTGAATGCTTTGTTGTTAGTTAATAAAGCTTTGATATGTCGCTGTCCCATCCAGTGGTTGTTGTGCCACAGAGACCCACAGAATGAGAAGGTTTTTGTTCTTAAAACACAGCAGCAGCTTGTTTGACTCCTGTGCCACTGTGAGCACACACAATGAGCAGTGATCGAATAAAAGACAAAGATAAAGACATCCTTTTGTTACACAAAGATAATAAATAAAAGGGGGGCAAAACAAAAGAAACAACAAACTAAATAAAGTCTCTATGCAAAGCAGTGCTCGTTTCTACCCTGGGGATGTTTGTTTCTGGGGTGAAGGTCACCATCTCCTACCTACGTATTTTTAGAAATGTGTATATTATCATATATTTATTTTATCTTCTTGCATTTGTGCTTGTGGGTTGGGATGCTACATGCCGTTTCAGATATCTCTTTGACGAGCACATAAAATCAACAGGCAAAGGTGTTATCTTAAAATATGTCTCACAAAACGTCATGCAGTTGCATCTAATCTACCAGTGAATTATGCAGAGCGCATAAGCACGGCCTTACACTGTATCTCCACTTATCTTTGAATATCTAAACACTCTTGATTGCCAAGCCAGAATCATGTTGGACTCGGCCTCAACATCTGTCTCATTCAAATTCAGTCCAACTTTATTCACAGCAAAGGAGATGTGATGTCTTTGAAGCATCAGCCCAAGCTGTTGAGTGATGCAGCAAGTTTAAGCCATACAATTATTGGCCATGCGATTTTAAATCGGGTTTCCTAACTGTAAAGCTGCTTTTATGCAGCATTTTGAGCAGGTCGGTCTGATTCTCTCACGTTGTGGCAGGCAGAGACAAACTGTCCTGCGAGAATGCAACTGTCTTCCTTCTTCCTTCCTTCTCTATTTATTTTATTTTATGAGTTGAAAAGAAATGTCTGAGATTTGAGTGTGCGGATGATCTTTTTCATTAAGTTTGATAGACTATAGCTCCAGCACCTTAGCTAAGTCTTACACCGTGCACCAGTGTTTCTTTTACTCTATTTTGATTTACTGATTTAATAAAATGTGGATGCCCATTACTGGATTTTGGTAATAATTGTTTTCTGGCAGGTTTAAACTTTGGGCAATATGTGAGGAAGTTCTGCTCTGTCTCTACCACAGTTCCTCCTCACTGTTGGCACAGTCGCTCCTCTTCTGTTCTCATATCTGCCTGTTTCTATGGCCAGACTGTCAGCGCTCAGTCTGTACTTTGTTACCATGTTTCTGTGTTTAACGTCAGTCACTATGGTCAGGTAAGTTGCCACAGTGTACTTTATTTTTAGGGCCAAAACATTGCATTTTACAAACAGTAGTATGATTTTATGTTCCAATAAGTGAGGTTTAGTTTCTGTTGTGTTAAAATTAGTTTTTCTCTGATAGTTCTGGTCTCAGACGGGTCCAGAGCCAGAACACAGTGTCAAGACCAGCTGACCAGTTCTCTTTCAATTTTTCAATATGCTTTATATGAAACTCTGTCTGTCTCTGTCTCTGTCTCTGTCTCTGTCTCTCTCTCTCTCTCTCTCTCTCTCTCTCTCTCTCTCTCTCTCTCTCTCTCTCTCTCTCTCTCTCTCTCTCTCTCTCTCGCTCTCTCTCTCTCTCTCTCTCTCTCTCTACACTCCCATGATACCTTTTCATCAAGCTGCTTTTCTTGTCTAACAATGCCCGTATGACACAGCAGAGAGGTGGTTAGCCAGCGTGCTTCATGGTTTGGAACCTGCACACAGAGCCAGCTGGCCCTGGATGAGAGCCTCTCCTGGGTATTTCCCTTTTGGAGTAGCTGGGAAAGCTCAACGTATTAAACCCATTCCTGATTTATCTATACAGATTAGAAGTGGGCGATATGACCCTAAAATAATATCAGGACATTTTTGCAATAACGATATTCTTGACGATACAACAAAATAGGCTTGCTGAAAAATATTTTATTATTAATTTTAATAACAATTGCACCAAAATAAGTGTTATAGTTTGATATGTCAGCATATACGTAACAATCTACACAAAAATCATCTCATTTTTTTTATTTTTAAATAATAACAATAACTTTGAGAGTGACATTCAGATTTTGTATATAAAAAAATAGCACAACAAAAATAAAATTAACCATGAATTTAAATTGCACATCTAAACAGTTTGCCCCTAAATCTTCTTTTAACCTCCATAATATTTATTTATTATTATTTTGTGCAGTCACACGCCATCTCTCCTCTTCCAGCTGTAACTTATGTTACTAAGCATATGCACAAACACACACAAATTATACCGATATTATTGTGAACGCTATTATATGGCAGTTTCTTCAGTGTCATTCACACTGCTGAGCTTGCCGTCGCCTCCCTGCTTTGCTACTAAAAGTATTTCATACAGCTCATCCGTTTTATACACTTTGCTCTGTTTCCTCTCAAGCCCTCTCTCATCTGCTGAGTGAGTCCTGGCCTGACTGTTGTTGCACTATATTTATTCCAAAAGTGTTAGCCTGAAGTACAACACTGCATTCACAGCAAGAGCTTCAGTAATATGTGCCATAAATGTAATAATTCAAACCGCTATTGTTTTATATACTTAATAAATCATTAGTGCACCACACCTTTAGACATTGTTACATTTTATTAGTTGTTTAGCTGCTAAAGAGCATATTTCAACAGTCTCAGAGGCAGTATCAGGACACGTTCTTTATCAGTGAAGCTTCATAGCATTCTGTGCCGTTATAAAGATGTTCTCAAACCATTGCCTGGGTGAGTGGCCAATTCTGATTAGACAGAGGATGTCTGTTATGATTACACGATGGCAGCACTCCAGGTAAACATTTCAAGCAACACTCCGGGTTAAGTTTTTCTGTCGTATTTAGGCCGTCAGTCTGATAATGCATTGTGAGTGTGAGCGTGTTGCTGTTTCCCTCGGAGGCGGCTCGGGTGAATCGCATGAAAGGACAGCTCAAGTGTATTAGCGAATAAAGTATACACATTTTATTACCCTTCATCCCTTTTATCTGTGGATGTGAAAGGGTCTATTCACTCGGCTGGGCTTATGCAGTGCACGAACAAGCAGGCAGTCCCGCGTGTGCTCGCCGAGTTTGTCCATGTTCGCTCCAACAATTGAGAGGGACAAAGGTGAACCAACTGATTTGTTGCAGTCGCTAAAATAATAGAGCAATTTCTTTCCTTAATGCTCATGGTCTGCTGTTGACTCACACAGACATGCGGGCGTACACACACACACACACACACACACACACACACACCACACACACACACACACACACACACAGGTCTTCTGAGAACAGGCTGTTCGCTCAAATCGTCCTCAAACAATGAAGTGCTGAACAGATCACATCAATCTCTCTCAAGAGAAATATTAGTTTCTCCCACCTTCCTTCCCCCCCCCCACCTCCCACACATGCTGGAGGAGGTTGCGTATGTGTTTTGTGGGCCTGCGCTTGAGATTGGTGGATGTGTGTGACAGTGTGCAGTGAGCTAGACAGTGGAAAAAAGATACATTTTCAGCTTGTCTCAAATGTACCTCAAGTCCCCCTGCGAGGCTGGCGAAAATAGTCGGTGAGATTCCACTGCCATGACCGTCCCGCCGAGACATAAAACAACCTCTAACTGGCAACTCACTGCACATCAATTACACCTTTATTTGTTGGCTGGAGGGAGGGTGAACGAGGTCTTATTTTCACAGCAGCTTAAAAAGGGATTTTACTGCATTAGCGGTGCAATGTATGATTTATATGTTATTTTAATAGCAGCAGTACCATCCTAAAATGTACTTAACAGTAAGTAAATCATATGTCTTCACTGTTGAATGCCACTATAAAAGGCAGAAGAAGTTTTTTAATATCAGAATTAGAAATTGGCTTTTTGAAAGAGAGAAGAAGGACGGCTGACTGATAAGGCAGGTTTGAGGTTTAAAGAAGTTTGTCTTTTTTTTGTGCAGTTTTAAGATTCCCCCCCCCCCCAAGTCTTAAGAAAGGCATTCTCTCTCCATCTCTCTCTCCTCTCTCTCCCCCACCCCCCACTAATCTCTGTATATTAGCTCTCAGGAAGGGAAAGCTCTCTCGGTGTGTTCTGGCTGTTTTAATATCTGTCAGCTTCATCCTGTGCTCCATCCCTCTGCTTCCTCCTCTCTTATTTTGGCTCTCTGTTTCCTCCTGTCTTCATATTTCACCCCTTTGTTTGACTCCTCTGTCCCCGTCTCCGTTCACTCAATCAGTCCTCGTCAGCGGTCGGCGGCGGACAACTACATGTAGAGAGGGATGATGAGTTCTACGCCATTTAGTGCGTTGTCTTGGCATTCCTCTTCTCACCCAGTGCTTTTTGTCAGAGCAACCCAGGTTTCTTGACACTCCTTATAAACACACTGATTACAACTAGAGCTGTGTGTGTGTGTGTGTGTGTGTGTGTGTGTGTGTGTTGCCTAGTGTGCACCTGAGTTTAAGTGTTAACTCTGCAGCCCCAGCAGAGGCCATCTATTCAAATTACATTAATTGTTTCAAAACAGCTTATGTGCAGAGAGACACATTTTTTTCCAAGTTCCATTCCAAGAATGTGTAATTAACCTAGAGGCATGCATAAAATACACCCACCAATGTAACACCCTTTGATATCCATTACTGTCAAGATTGAATTGACAGCATGCCCTTGGTACATGGATTGGATAACTGCATAATGAAACCTTCTTTCAACTGAATCACAACTATTGAATCAAATGTTTTTCTTTACGAAATAAATGATGTACCATGCTGAGGATTTCCAAGGTTCTTGATCCCATTTTGCACTTCTTAGTGATTGAGGTCCTGTTTATGTGAAACAGGCTGTAAGGCTGGAAACCCTGTATATAATCACACATCAACGTTTTTAGGAACTAAGAAAACAGACTTGTTTCAAACTTAATAATGCATTTTTGTGATAATCCATCGTGTTTTGAAAGGATTTTTATGAGCCTTAGCGGTAGGGGAAATTTCTTATGACATAAAAGAGCACGTAATCCTTCAAGTTTATTGAAAATACAAGAATCACCATACTTTGAAAGACCTGAATTTCACTGGATAGGGACGATACTATTCAATAAAGCAATTACCGTGTGTCCTTAAATTCCTATTTGACAACAGTTTGCTGTTGGCAGTCAGTTTAACCTAGAGAGCAGAGAGGCAGAGGTTAATATCAACTCATCCAGATCTCCCTTCCCAGTATGACCAACCACTTAGGTTTAGTTCACATGTTGTGTTTGTTGCTACCAGTGTGTATTTTACACAGAAATAAAATGAAGCAGCTGCAAGGAGTTCAGAGTGCTGCTGCTCTCTACACAGTGCTGCAATTTTATGTGCAAACCAGTCTTCCCCAAAATAACAACAAACACGGAACAAGTGTTTGTCAAGAACTTGGTCAGTGTAATGAAAAATATTTATATTTGTTGCCGTCTTTGTGAAGCACTTTGCAACTTGGATTTTGAAAATGCTCTATGAATAAACATTTTTTAAACTATTATTAAAGCTTTTATGGACTGGGTATAGGTTGAATCACTATTCTGTAACTTCCCATTTCTTCACAGTATGTGTACATAATTACAATTATTACTAAAAGTAAAAGTCCTGTAATGGGGAAGCAGTGATGTGCTTCCATCTGAATTGAGCCCTAAAGGAACAACAGCCTGCTAACCGCTTTTAGCATCTCTAACCTCATTACCTTAACCTCGCATAAATAAATATATTTCCTTTTTGGCGTCTTTTCAGAAAAATATATGCTGAGGGCAAGCATGCTGTTCTATTCCATCCCATCCCATTCTGTTCTGTTCTGTTCCATTCCTTTCTGTTCTGTTCCATTCTATATCATTCTGTTCTGTTCCATCCCATCCCATTGTGCTCTGTTCTGTTCCGTCCCATTCTGTTCTGTTCCATCCCATTGTGTTCTGTTCCATTGTGTTCGGTTCTGTTCCATCCCATTCTGTTCCATTCTATATCATTCTGTTCTGTTCCATCCCATCCCATTGTGCTCTGTTCTGTTCTATCCCTTTCTGTTCTGTCCGATTCTATATCATTCTGTTCTGTTCCATCCCATCCCATTGTGCTCTGTTCTGTTCCGTCCCATTCTGTTCTGTTCCATCCCATTGTGTTCTGTTCCATTGTGTTCGGTTCTGTTCTGTTCCATCCCAATCTGTTCTGTTCCATTCTGTTCTGTTCTGTTCCATCCCATTCTGTTCCGTTCCATCCCATTCTGTTCTGTTCCATCCCAATCTGTTCTGTTCCATTCTGTTCTGTTCTGTTCCATCCCATTCTGTTCTGTTCCATCCCATTCTGTTCCGTTCCATCCCATTCTGTTCTGTTCCATCCCATTCTGTTCCATTCTATATCATTCTGTTCTGTTCCATCCCATCCCATTGTGCTCTGTTCTGTTCTATCCCATCCCATTCTGTTCTGTTCCATTCTATATCATTCTGTTCTGTTCCATCCCATTCTGTTCTGTTCCATCCTATTTCATTCTGTTCTGTTCTGTCCCATCCCATTCTGTTCTGTTCCATTCTATATCATTCTGTTCTGTTCCATCCCATTCTGTTCTGTTCCATCCTATTTCATTCTGTTCTGTTCTGTCCCATCCCATTCTGTTCTGTTCCATTCTATATCATTCTGTTCAGTTGAATTCCGTTCCATTCCAGTCTATTCCGTTCTGTTCAACTGATCTGTGAGTTGTGAACATTACAGCTGACAGCCCATCATTATTATATTAAGTAAGATATTTTGTAGTATTTAGCTATGACGGATTATATAAAACGTTAACAAACTGAAATGCTATAACAACTGTCCAACACTAGGAACTATACTGTACTACACATACTATTTAAACAACAATCAGTGCTCACTGAGTGTTTAGAAAGGTACATTAGTTATATGAGACGGATTATGTTTAACTTTCAGTAGCTGATTATGTTTTCTAAGCAATTATTGGTCAGCTCAGAGACATTGTTTTGGACCAACCCTTTACATCACCTTGAAAAGGTTTATTCCACGCATCTTCCTGTTTGTTGACGTTGGCAGAGCTTGAGTTTCGGATGGCCACAGAGCAACTATGTATGAATTGGTTATATTCAGCTGTTGCACTTTGTTTGTGGACTACAGAAATGTTTCTCTACCCTCCGAAGCTCGCCTATTCTTATTTCTCTATTTGCTTTTATGTCTCAAGTACATTATTTTGTTACTATTATTAACCGAAAAAGCCGGGCTCTCTCGCTCTCTCGCTTCCAGGAGTGCGGAAATTGAATATTGCATTTAAAAGTCAATTTCCACGATGGGATTACGCAAATCAGCCTCTCCCTGTTTCACCCTTTTGCTTCCATTCATCTCTCATTCATCCTCCTCAACCTTGATGCATCTCTTCATTTGCTGTGGTTTACTCTATTCATTTGAAGACATCTTTTTTTTCACGCTCAACAGCCCGACTCATGTTTTTTCCACTTTGCATTGTTACGTTGCCCCTGGCCAGCCTGTGTTTCTTGTCTAGGCCTTTTCTCCTGCGAAAAAATAAGAGGAACCCTAAAAGCTATTACTCTCTAAATCTAATGCTTTTGGTCAATGCAATTTAACCATTACAAGGGTGAGTTATTTATTTATCTTTCTATCTATTCATTTGTATTCAAAGAGGGGAAATTGGTTAAATTGTGGCTGTGAAGAGAATTAGGAATCTGAACAAAGGCACACATTTACACCTCACAACCCCACCTCACCCTCAGTCAACCTGTCTCTCAACTAAAGTAAAAACATACTCTGAGGAACAATCCCATGCAGTCGTTGACAGATTTCTTGTCGTAATACTTTCTGTATAGTTTTTGGAAAACAATAAAAAGTAGAAGCACAAGCAAACACAAACAGACTAAGACCTAAAGTATGATTAGTGCTGTAGGTGAAAGATGTTTCCCAATTTATGTTAGGTGTGTGTGTGTGTGTGTGTGTGTGTGTGTGTGTGTGTGTGTGTGTGTGTGTGTGTGTGTGTGTTTTAAGAGAGAGGGTGTATTTCTGAGAGAGAGAAAAAACTTAAATTAAAGATGGAAACGTCTTTAGTTTTGGTGCTCCATGGTTTCAGCCAAGTGCTCCGGTCAGTAACTGGAAAGTGTTGTTGTAGAAACCTGACCTGAGTAACGCCCTACACACACCAGAAACATTCATCAACACTCGTATGCACTCACACAGACAGACTCACACACTAACTGCGGAGAAAAGAACAATTTTAAAGGAATGTTTGAAAGACAGAATTGTTGCATTAAGTACTGAAAAATGTTCAGTGTCTCAAAGTAACTCTTTGGCCACTGAGATTGGCACATTCAGAAACATTCAGGAGGAAAACCAGCTGTGTGATTTGGGAGAAGCATATTTTTGATTAATTGAATTAGTATTAACTCAGGTCTTTACCCAGTATTATAAATGTTTATGTCAGTGATCTATTCATTTTGTTTTAGGCAATGAAAATGTGAAAATCAGAGTATTTTTGTAGTATTGTTTGAAAATGTATAAACAGCATTCTGGATGTGGCTTGATATGGATTTATGGTGTCATGTAAGCGGGTTGGACATGCTTTTATGCGAGACACAATAGTAAAAACTTAATTCATTTGTATGCTGTATTAAAATCCCTGTAGTGTGGATAAAGAAATAGTTATTACAATAGTGCAATAACTTGCAGTAATGTGCTTGAAAAGACCATGGACATCTTTAATGTCATACAAAATTGATAGATGAAGAAATACCAGACGAAATGGAAAAATGTACACATTGAGAGGCAAATTGAGAGCCTATAAATAAACCAGGGAACCACTTATACATTATCAAATACATTGTAATACAGGGAATCTTGTCTTGCATGAAGACCTGCATGATTGTTTAATTAAAAATCCAATGGTACACTGTACGTCGCAAGAAATGAAAGGTGTATGTTTTTCTTTATTTTGTTTTGTAGATCTGTAGATGTGGATGTTTTTGACCATTTCTGTCACAGTTTTTCTTCTGTGATTAGATTTCTATATTGTATGTAACAGAGATTAAAGTTAGCGAGGTAACGTGAGGGATGGACATGTGCTACATTTAGCTTCTTATAGGTTGATTGAAGATATGTGGTGTAAACATTTATATAAAAAATGGAAAAATAACTGTACACTATAAATGTGTCTATTAATCTCTTCAACAATATCTTTATCTGCGAAGAGAATAACATATGAAACTCTGGCCTCCCCAGGCCTCTGCCACCCTCCAGCCCCCCTCTCCCCCTCTCCCCCTCTCTCCCTCTCCCCCTCTCCTTGCTGCTTTCTTCATTTTCTGCACCTCTCCAGACGGCATCTCTCACCCTCTCCACTTTCCTCTCTGCTTGTTTACAGTAAGCAGGTCCGAGCAGGATGGTTTTACCTTTTATGGCCATTCCTCATCCATGGTAAAAGTGCACTAATACAACGGTATGTTACCCACCTCCCCCTCCTTATTTTGACCTCCTGGATGGGGTACCAGGGCTTGGTGGACTCTGTGTGTGTGTGTGTGTGTGTGTGTGTGTGTGTGTGTGTGTGTGTGTGTGTGTGTGTGTGTGTGTGTGTGTGTGTGTGTGTGTGTGCACAGACTGGATCACCAAGTCTGTGAAGCAATTAATTTCTGATGTGTGGTAAAAGCACCTTTTTTTTAAATGTCTCACTCGTCTACATAGACAGATAGTGGCTGAGGCAGAGGTTTGTTTTGAATGTCTGGCTGTATAAAAAGCTCTTCTCACAAGTGTTTAGGTTAGAACGGGGGTCCCTGTGTCTGACCCACATGCACGCACACTCATGCTCACAAAGCAGGCAGGTGTTATTGAGTGAGACCTGCTGTGAATACATCCAAGAATTAAAGGGAGGAATGAGTGCGAGCAAGAGGGAAACGGATGACATACGGCATTGTGCAGGCTAGTGGGCACAGACGGGAAATGTCATGTTTCGAAGCAATGTTAATTACACTTTTATACTTTAATTGGTAACACATATTTATCAATACTGAGTTCACTTCACACTGTCACCACAACAGAATGTGGACTCAACTGTGGATCACTTACTATTTCTTTTACACAAAACGCATTCCATAACCATATCTTTCAAAATTCATGAACTGTTTCCTCACT
Organism: Cottoperca gobio; assembly: GCF_900634415.1. Classification (NCBI taxonomy): domain Eukaryota; kingdom Metazoa; phylum Chordata; class Actinopteri; order Perciformes; family Bovichtidae; genus Cottoperca; species Cottoperca gobio. The sequence continues at coordinate 12,512,098 of NC_041359.1, read as the reverse complement.
CAACACTCAACCACTACCTATACTATGTATTTAAATTGTGTATTTACATTGTGTATGGCACACGCTTACACGCTGTTGTAAAAACCTACGTTCAAAACCTAACATAACACAATATTACCAACAATTAGACTGCAATTTGCTACATTTGACTACAGCTATATAAAAAAAAAGAATAAATTTGGGACACTTGAGAGCCTACTCAAATTCCTTGATGACATCTATGAAAGCATGTTGTAATTGTACGGGAAATTGTGCCGTTCAACGTTCCAGTCACAGAGTGGTTTACAGCCCGTCCCGGGATGGTGTCACTTTTCCTTCCATTTTACTCTCTGATCCTTTACCCCATAGAGGAATTATTTTCCTCATGGAGGTGGAAAGTTTATGACCACCAGACCAGACATGATCAGACGCAATGAATGCCTGGACACATCTGCAGAAGATTGCCAGGGATGGATCAGGCGTGCAAAAAGAGTCGGTCACAGGAGCATCGCAATAAGTATCTCTTGCATTACACCTGGGAAAACGTGTCACTTTTGGGAGACAAATGTTCTCCTGAGTGTTTTGGTAGCATTAGTGCAGTATGGATGTTAGATTAAAGGGACAGTTCACCCCCAATAATGTACATGTACACTTTAACAATCTAAATTGTTTTGGTGTTAGTTACTAAGTGTTGGCGATTGCCTTCTCTCCAATATAATGGAAATGGCAGTCAGCTTGTGGTGCTCAAAGTAGCCAAAAAATACAATTAAAAAAAACTCAATAACAATATCTTTTTTGCGCTTTGAACACCTTGATCTATACGGCCGATATCCCCAACATTTGGCAGCTCACACCAAAACAATCCAGTTTGGAAAATAGCACTATATGTAAGAGGAAAGATAACTGTTGTTCTGAGCAGCATGTCGGTAAAGAAAACTGTCTGAGGGTAAAAGTGAACTCAGTATAGAGAAATGTGAGTTACCAATTGTAAAGAACTGTAGTATGTGAAGACGGTATTTACTATGTTTCTCACTGAAGGCCTTTAATTCCAACCTACACAGTGCAGCATCAATTTAAACCCTTCAGACCTTCTCCACTGATTCTCTTTGATGCTTTTCAAGGTCGACATGTTGGTGGGAAGCATCTCATAGATGTCTTAATGTCACTACGAGCAAAAATCACTTCTGGGAAAAGTCATTCAAGAAATAAGGTTGTGTGTGAGGGAGAAATGCTTCTGTGAGGTTGTGTGTTTTATTGATATATTTGCGTGTCTGTTTGGTGCCTATGTGTGCAGCAGCGGGGGACTTAAGTTAGCCACAGGGTTTGTGCTGGGATCTGACCTCCACTGGTTATGAAATGTCTGTGTGTGTGTGTGTGTGTGTGTGTGTGTGTGTGTGTGTGTGTGTGTGTGTGTGTGTGTGTGTGTGTGTGTGTGTTTGTGTGAGTGTGTGTGTCTGGAATGCCAGTGTCAAGAGCATGAGAAACAGCCATGTACAAACAAACATAGGCTCGTCTTTCCCTGTTGCCCTCCTCTGGTCCCTATCACTCACATAAAAACACACACACACACACACACACACACACACACACACACACACACACACACACACACACACACACACACACACACACACACACACACAGTGTGGTTGCATGTGAGCGGTGTTTATTGTCTCAGGGTTAACTAACGTTGCTGCCATATCTGGCCTCTGTAATTAGATTTACCTTTCCTTGTTTTTCTTTCCTTTCATTCAGCCCCTTTCCTGCCTTTTGCTTTTCTCTTTCTCCATCAAAGTTGTTTTTCTTCTATGAGCGGCCTGTGCAGAGGGAAAGGGTGAAGGAAAGGAGGAGAGGAGGATCCCATCTCCACCTCTTTTCTTTACCTAACGTCTTATTCTATATTTTCCACTTTCTCTTTCCTCCCCTGACTCTGTTACCTGTCCTCTGCCTCCATGATTTCCGTGGGAACAGCAGCACCCTGCGGTTCCTCCCTGAGCGTTGCCAGCGGGGTCCACTGTCTCCCCCTTCCCCTCAACACTCTCACCCCACCTGAAGGGATGGGACACCTTGCAAATTCCCAAAAACACAAACATACAGCTACATTTCAGGAACTCAATGGGTCCTTCTCGGTCCCTACTGAGAGCGCAATTTCTCTGCTGCACAGTTGAAAGCGAGTGTGTCAGTGTGTGTTTTCCCCATAGAGTTGAGGTTGTAACCTACCGTCAGGGGAGATGTTGTGATCTCTCTATTGTTGTTTTGACTTTTATCCATTCCCTCCTTCCATTATGTCTCTCTTCTCCTCGTCAACTGGTCCCGGATGCTTTGGGATGTGGAAACAAACACACACAGAGAAACTGAGAAGCACACACTCTTACGGTATACACAAGTGCTCACCGAAACATGCACATAGCAATTGTAAACCAAAAAGTTTATTTTAATACTCATTATCTTGTGACCCTGGAGAGAACACTTGCACAAAGTTTTGTTTAAAGTAAACGGTAATGTCACTATGTGTGTGTTTCTGTTTGTGTGCGTAGGCGGCTGATTTTTTAGCAACACTGTTTTTAGTGATACAGTCTCTGGGTTCTGTTTTGGAAAGAAAACCTAAAAATGTCCCAGTGCTGGTTGAAGTGACCCTGCAGTGCCAGCTGTAAACTCCTCTTATGGTAGTGTTACGGCCATGTGTACAGTACTGTGTGTGTACGTCTACGTGGGCTATGCCACTTTGTTTTCCCCTCTAGATTTAAAGCCTTACATGGATACAAACAGACACCAGAAGCTACATGGAAGTTCCCCAGACAGGTTTTTGTTGTGTGTTCATGTATACATGTGTGTGTCTGTCTCTGTGTCTGTGTGTCTGTGTGTGTCATTCTCTGAGTGTGTACACAAACCTGAGAGGCCCATGGGTGAAGGCTACCATATCAAAGGTTCAGTAAGCAGGGATTAAATATCACTCCCCCGCTAAAGAAGGTTTGGTCCTGTTTAGAAGTGACAACAATAGATGGCAAAACAGAAGACTGTCACTTGAGGGGCGAAACCCAGTCCGCCATGCCCTGAAGTACATGGGTTTTAATCTTTCCAGTTTAAATTTGATGGGCCCACTGCTGCCAAAAATGAACATCTACCCCGTCGAACCTCATCTCCTTTTTTTCCTGCTATTTTCACCGGGCTTGCTCTTGTTTTTCTGTCTTTGAATAGTGACACACATGTCTGAAAGTACCAGAATGAAAGACGGGAGAGTTGAGTGCAAGAGGGAATAAAAGAGAAAACTACTCAGCTGCCCCCCTTCTCTCCCACCCTCTCCTCCCCCTCCTTCTTTTCCTCAGCCCTCCCCTCCAGGGAATGTTTTGGGGCCCAGCTCATATTTTGTTTGCACAATGCATTCCTGCAGGCTCTTTATTTATGTCAATCTTCCTTTTGATCAGAGTCCGGTTACCACCGGTTACCCACTCGCTGCTCCTGTGAGTGAAGGAACCCACCTGTGATGCAGGACTGTGTGTGTATGTGTGTGTGTGTGTGTGTGTGTGGAGTCTGGGGCCTTCGTTCCAGGGCAAGTTTACCGTCAATTAATATGGCTAAATGATTCCCTCACATGGTAAAGTATTTATGTAAGGTGATCTGGCTGGTGGTGGAGCCCTGGACATCTGGCTGTGATCTACATCACAGATGGTTCTACCTGCACACACTAGCTTTACACACACACACACACACACACACACACACACACACACACACACGCACACAGTCTGGAGGTGGAGAGGTGAGGTAGACGTTTTGTGTGTGTGCGTATGCGTGGTGAACTGTGTGTGTATGTGCTGTACATTTTTAGGGCGTTAGTGCCCGACTGCCGCTGCTAAAAAGGAAATGGTCAAGTCAAGCCTTTCAATGGAACGCACGTACACACTGCTGAGAGGAGAGGTCATGCATGCTTGACTTATGGGCTTGGTTATGAGAACTAGAGCTTTGAGAGCACATGGACAAATTACACGCTGACAAAAACAACAGACTTTTAGGAAAAACCTTAAACTTTTATTTATTATAGAATATCCCATAGAAAAGGAAAAAACAGCTTAACAAGTAGAGAAAAGCATATCGAAAACAGCATGCAAAAGGAACATTTATAGATCCTATCCTATTTCTCTAAACAATTAGACATACTTAAAACATCATTTCCCAAGCTGCTTTATTGCTGTATGACTTATTTGATGCAAATTTCCCTGATATATCTTGATCTTTATCTGTAAGCAAAGAATTATGTCCTCAGTTATGGTGCTGCCATTGGGGTGCAATATAGGTCATGAACTGCAACACTACAGATGTAAGAGTTTACCTTGCTTACCTTTACATGCAATGACCAGTGTGTAGTTTTATAAATACTGTTGTTTGATGGTGAGAGGAGGATTATACTGGTTTAGGAACACCTCATCACCATCATTGTGAGGGGGAGGAAGTAAAAGCGCATCTCTTCTGTCATCTTCCCATCTTCATCATTATCCACGTCATCATTACTGCGTGACTCGGCATCGGTTGTGCCGTGGTCACTGCTTCTGGCAGAATTGGAAAAAAAAGTTACCCAATGTTTTTAGGTGGAAACTGTTATAAGAAGCTTAACTGTCGAGTACAGCAACATTGTCTTTTGAGTTGTCCCTCATAGTGCACCATACGTTGGAGAATTCCAGCCGTGAGCCACCTTCGCCCGAGCCTTTTCAAGCGGACCTAGCGCCAGTCGCAGGTAAAAATATGCACCCAGCGAGGGCAGGCCGGCACCGGGGCGAGTATCCTCCAATCCGAGCGTCCGTTCCTGACCAAATAACTGATTGCACGGACCCCACCTGTTGAGAAGTGTAAAAATATTTTCGGTTCATTATGAAAACTGTGCTGGTGGTCATTTTGGCCTCTTAATAGTGACGACGGGAGTCTGGGATGGCATTATATAAATAATATTCATACATTCGGTCATTGTGTTGATTATGGATGGAAAATAAATGATTCCCCTTTTTTAATGTAGAACACCCTCAAGGCCCCCGTGGGGCCCCTCAACCGCCCTTTGAGAACCCCTGCTATAGCCTACCTCTACGTCTTTCAAATAAAATCAACAATGTGCATTTCCATTGTCAATTTTCAAAGTATGGTACTTTTAACACTTTGAACTTGTTTGTAATGTATTTTATTATCTTTATTCATAAATAAAATTTGTCCGAGCACAAAGAACTTAAACGAGACAAAACAATCTTCAGAATAAAATAAATGAAAAGTGCCTCTTTTAGAAAGAAATGTAAACAGAGCTTTTAGCAGCACCTTTTCTCTTTTAGTTTTTACATTTATTTCTACTTCCTTCCCCAGAGAGAGAGATTGGCCTGTGAATCTCGCTTAAATGGTTTAAGTTAGTGTCATTCTCGTGCACGTGTGTAGGTGCTCACTAGTGAGCCGAGAACGGCTCTTGGTTTTAATAATGTTCATAGTGGAGAAAGCTGACTCTCGGCTGTAAGTTGATCCAAATATGGTCAAAGGGTGCAGTCTTCATGCTCCATGCTGTCATATCTCTCACATAAAACCACCATTTGGTCCAGGTCCGTTCTGTGGTTCGTTGTACTCTTGATGCTGGCTATATATATATATATATATATATATGGCAAATATGCAGTATATAGATTAGAACAATATAGGAAAGCATAACAGGTGATGTCAGAGTACTGACATATGTTTTACACACTAACATTTATTTTACATAATAGTAACTCAATTAGGTTTAGGCAAATATATCAAAAAAAAATCTATACGCGTTACAAGTAACATAAGAAATATAACTGAAAACAAATAATTATAATAAAATGAATATACACCTCACAATGAATACAACAACACTATGTTTTGCTCTTTTCTGTAATGATTTCCAGGTGTAATTGAGGATATAGTGATATACTCAACCATAGCTCTTAGTTGATGTTGTTTCACATTTATAACATAGAAAACAAAACAAGCTGGAGGTTCTGTAGGAAGTTGAATCATATCCTATTTACACACATTTACATTGAACAATCTGTAACAGTTTTTTCCCTGCATCAATGGAAATCCTGTATCTGGTCATCTGTTACAACATGGAATAAACACAGTTACAAAAATCATAAAACACATCCGATAATAAAGCTTTAATCTCCAAGAGGAATACAAAACTCTAGGTCTAAGGAAGTTTTCAGTTCATGCCATTTAAAAAGGTGCAGAGTACATGAGGAATATATCTAATGTTAAGAAGTAACTGGATCGTGTACTGGAGTCAGTAGATTTAAACAAGAGATGTGAGGTCATTTGGAAGCTTCAACAGTAGAGCTTTATGTATGAATAACAAGAGATGGCTATTTCTTCATGACTGTAGGGAGGTCCATCCACTTGAGAGTAATATTTTCCAAATCCAGAGAAAACTTGGAGAGGAAAAGTGAAAGAATAATGACATTACTCCATCAATAACTGCTGCTATGGTGAGGCGATTCACCTCTGACTGCTGCCTGGTGGACACCAGTTGAAGCATGTGGTTGTACTGGGCATGTTCCAGGTGTGAAATATGTGCTTGTATAACTGTGTTGCTGGAAAAGACTCACTCAGACAACTTTTCCTAGATGAATAAAGATGAAAATACCAAAGAAAACATGACTTAAATAATAAAGTCTCTCCCTCATGGATGATTCAGGTTCAGGTTCGTGCTGTTCTTGGCTTCACAAGAGATGGAGGCCAGTGAATCTTTCCTTGAAACCAGCCTTCTGCTCTTCCTCATCTCCCCCTCCTCTCCATCCCTCCATCCTGAAAGAGCCCTCAAGAGATGTGTGTACCCTCTCGCCGCCCGTATCCAAATAATTAATCCAAAGCAATTACTCTCTTCCTTCATCTGTCCGTCGGCCCGCTAACAAAACATTTCGACACGTGTCCTCATCACTCCCCTTTAATTAAGGCAGCACTATTTATCACTCCCCTTTAATTATCCTAGCCTGTTTATCAGTCTGCCTTTAATGGAATAGGCACCAGAGAGATACCGGTACAAAACACACCCCGCTACGCTTTCCTCGCTTCTGCCAGTTTTGAACTCAAGAAGAATAGAAAAAAAAACAACAAAAACAATTAGTCAAGGCACGAAAGGAAGCAAAACAGAGAATTAAAAAAAGAGGGAGAGGAGAGAAACTCGGAGCGCTGAAGGAGATATAAGTTGTTGTTTTGCTTCCTTCTCTTGGCAATCAGGGTGATGGCCACACTCACACACTCCGCTGTGCTTTTGTTCCCCTCACAGAAAGCTTCCGCAGACTCCATGCAGTTCACACTGAGTTCACACACGCACACACAAACTGAGATCAAACACACCTCCACAATAGTTCTTTTGTGTTGAGTAACCATGGTTTCTGTCAGGTTTAATGCCTAGCAACATGTGTCACGGGGCAACCACTCACTGAGAAGGGGCGGGCCTCTGGTACACTTCATAACAGCACAAGTGTTTGACCATGAAACAAATTTTACTATCGTGGCACTTGCTCAGAGCAGCCGAGTTTGAACATGGCAGCAGGAGTTTTTTTCTTCAGTCTCTCCCTACACACAGTGGATGAGTGAGAGTACGGTGTGCGTGTGTGTGTGTGAGGGTGTCTGTGTGTGTGTGTGTGTGGGTGCACGCGCAGCTGATGTGTAACACGGACAACAGGAAAGACCTTGTTTTGCCTCTCCTCGCAAGCTGCATATTAACAGAGTTGTCCATCAGCCTTTAACCAGCTCAGACAGAGAAACCCACAGGAGAAGGGAGGCAGCTCCAGAATCACTCCCAGACAGAGTGCTCCTCCCCTGCATCCACAAGTCACGGGCCGGGCTGAGCCAGCCTCAGCCTGGGAGCAATTTGGTGAATGTAAATTGTAACCACACATGGGTTGGACAACTTGCCGTTCTCACACATACACTCACAGATGAACACACACGTACACACCCACACACAAGCTGCTGGTAGGGTCAGAAGTCTGGGTGTCACACCCTGTCATTGCAGATTAAGTTATGCAAAGTGAGGTGGTCGGGCAGCCAACCCCTAGGGCTTAACAAGCAGGAAACACTAATTGGGTCGGTTTGCTGATTGCCATAATTGCTACTGTGTGTGCGTGTGTGTGTGTGTGTGTGTGTGTGTGTGTGTGTGTGTGTGTGTGTGTGTCTGCACATGCCTGACTGAGGGAGGAAGGCAGAACAACCTGCTAGGTAAGATGGCAGGAGCTTTCAGCATGGACCACTAACCTCTGAGGAGAAGAAGAAGATAAAGGAGATGAGGAAGAGGAGAAAGATAAAGCTGGGGATTATAATTATCAAAGGTCAGGAATTACACATAAATTCATGCTAAAAATTAAAAACTCAATTTACAGTTTATTTTTGTCATGTAATTAAGTTAATATTGAAGATATATTCATGCTTTTCTCAAATAAACAAGATGTTTTTGAATATTAAAGCACAACATGTGCAGAAAAGTCTATTGAATCAGGAGAGTTGTTGTTGGAGGCGCTCAAACAAACGGGTTACGATGTTTCAACCAAGCAAACATAATTAAATCAAAGCATATACCAGTCATATTGATCTTGTGTTCTTAGTTTTAAAAAACATGTTTAGTGGTATTTTAAAGTGGAACAAAATGATCAAGGCACAAGTCCATAGTGCAATTGGACATTGCATCACCACGATCATTTGAAAAAAAACTATTTTAGGTTTTATTACGAATCAATGAAGAGCAATCTTTGGTGTGTTGGAAAATAGTGCAACTGAGTTTCTAATTGAAACACGGTATATAGTAATGCTTTGAAAGAGTACAGCGACCGCTTAAACATCGATTCGATTTCTCTTGAACTGAAACAAAACGTTTGAAATATGTCTTTTCAGGACAGAGAAAATAGCTCTGGAGTGCTCTGATTGTAGAAAAGATTCATCAAGTGTTGCACAAACACGTTTCTTAGCTGTAAAACTATGGCATCAAATATTCCTCTTAAAATTCTGCGAACATATCAGGTGCTTTAAGTATATCACACTTAAAAAAAGAGCATCCTGCTTCAGTTGGAGGCGAGCTATAAGGATTCAGACAGAAAGTAATGACGAAAACATTGTCAGTCACACATTAATGCTAATAAACCCTGAGGCTAGCGTGCTTATTAAATTGAAATGGACTGCATCAAGTTCGCGTCTACAGCAAAAACAATTTCTGCACAGAGTTTTTCTAGACTGATGTAATTGGGTCGTGATGGAAGCAGCTGTTGTGTATGACCTCGTCATATTTTCTCGTCCAGCCACTAAAGCCCTGTCGCACAAAAGGGACAGAGCTTGAAGAAATGACACAGTGCATGTTCATTCCCCTTGATGTTGATGTTTCTGTAACCAAAAACTTTAGTTTCTCTCACCTGCCTAACCAGCATCTAGATAAACGTAACTTGAACTTTTGCGTTCCGTTACTGCGAAATACCCTATTTAGCTGTAGTCTCTTGAATGTTATTGTGTTCCGTTTAAATAAAACAAGAAAAGTAACACACACCAAGGGTTGCAGCGAGGTGCTGAACACTAGCAGTACACTTGAAAGTAACAAAAAGTGTTGCACACTCCATATGCGTTCCTCTTTTCTTCAGATGACATTTCGGCTCTCAGGCCTTCTTCAAAATCAACAATTAAACTGTGTACCCTTCAAACAGAAAGAAGCTTCCCATGACTGGTCAGCCTAATCAAGAATTTAAAAGTTTGTGTTTGTGCATGATTAAACATTTGTATTTATTTATTATTTTTGTTCCCTGCATCTTCTTTGCTCATTTATTATGCTGTGGACAAGCTTTTCTGTCCCTCCCTCCCTTTCCTCTCCCTCAACCCCTCTCTCTCTACACACACACACACACACACACACACACACACACACACACACACACACACACACACACACACACACACACACACACACACACACACACAGAGGCGTCCTAACCTACACTGTCTCTCTGCCTAACTTCCTTATTTAATGTGCTTTGGATGGTTCCACTTGTGGAACTGAATGAACCAGCACACTACTCTACCCCTAATTGCCTGCTTTCGTCAGCCCTTCCCTGACACACACATCTACACAACCCCTCGTGCACTTACATAGAACCTCTGTGAGGTGCTAGCACCCAGCGTGGCTAACGATGCACAGCTACAAAGGCAGTGTTGGGTCCCGTTACTCCGTTAGCCAGTCTCTGTGCAAGTGCTCCCAGCAAGCGTGCTGGATTTTAGGGTTTAGCGTCCCACTGAGACAGAATAATGAGTGTATGTTTCTAATCTGTGTGCATGGCTGTGGGTGTGCATGTGTGTTTGTGTGCAACAGCAATGCTGGAGAATAATGAGTGTGTGTTGCTAATCTTGGCCCTAGGAGACTACCTCTCCCTGCTCCTCTAACACTGTCTCAAATCAGCGGCCTCTCTCTCACTCCGTCTCTTCTCTCCTCCTCTCACTCTCTGTATATAGGCTAATTTAGCGCTGTCTTTGATGCGTTCTCCTGCGGGCCTGCGTTTCTCATATCCAAATGCAGGGATTAGCCGTCTTTTATTCTCCAAAGCCCATCTCATCCTTTTCTCCGTCTTTCTGTCTGCTTGCCGTCTCCCCGACCCTTGGAAACAGTGGCAGGGACTTAACAACCTGACAACAACTGCTTTGTTGTTGTGTTTTTGTGTATCGGTTGTTAGCTTAGGCGCTTAGGCCTTTGTAGGCCTGGTGTTTGCATGTGCGTCCTGGGGATACGTGTCAATAGGGGGTGGGATGTTGGGGAGATTTGCCAGGGATGACGGGAAATAAAAAGGAAGAGAGGTGAGGAGACGATGGAAGAGGAGAGTAATTTAACAGCCACTATCTTGTTTTAAGATTCATTAGGAGGAATAATGGGAAATTATGTGGAACTAAGTTAAGTCTCTGGGTGACATCATGAATCCCTTTGTAGCAAGCTTTGTGCTGGTATTTCTACATGTTTGTGTGTGAGAGTGTGTGTGTGAGTGTGAGTAAGAGAGAAGAGATGGCAGGTCTCTTGGTGATATTCTAAATCCCTTTGTAGAGACAGGGACTGTCACTTCTGAGCGTGTGCGTGATGAAAGTGAGCGTTAAGCAGAAGACGCAGCCAGCATGCTCCAGCAGAGACAACACACACACACACACACACACACACACACACACACACACACACACACACACACACACACACACACACACACACACACACACATAGATTGAGAAAAAGTCTCTTGATCTTTCAACAGATCTGCAGAAGTGGCTTAGGCAGCTAGGGCACCTTTGGGACCTATCACAGACTTACACACACATGTATACGCCACACACACACAGACACACTTACACACCTTTCGAACTTTGCAGACACATAGTGCTTTATTTGTTTATGAGGGTCACAGAGGGGCGATTGACCTGATGGGTCAGCGGTCAGAAGAAACTCCTGGGACACATCAAACACCCACTGTACCCCTCAATACAATCATCGTACACAATGCTATGTTGAGCGCACCTTGTTAATGGGACTAAGATTTCACCATGGAGCACAGACACCCACTTGCTGAGCTGCAGGTCTGAATACTACTTTAGATTTGAATAGATTAGAATGAGTTTAGCTGTTCAATACAATGATAACCGACCCATGATCGACCTTTAGGGGGCAGCCCAAAAAAAGTCTGTGTGAAAAAACTTTGGCCCAATTAATAAGTAATAATGTGCTAGAAATATTGGTAATACTTTATTTTAACTATCTAGCATTTATACACACTAAATAAACATGTCACAGATGATGTATACTAGGTGGTTACCAGTGTTACCAACATGTATAGACATTTAACATATTGAGATCTTTAAATTTCAAATCATATCATAAGTCATATCATTGTCATCATAACAACAATCACACATTTTAACAGAGCATTGTGATTATAGTAATACATGTGCACCTATCTTGTCCAAAACAATCTGCCTTCTTTTAAGTTCACCAGCCATGTCCACTCAACCCTTTTGGCATGTTCTCCTCTTCTGTTACCCTACTAATGTTTAAAGTAATGTTCTGGCAACCTGCTCTCAGTAGCAACTGTGCTTATTTATTTTCTCAAAGGATGGTAAAGTGAAGCTGTGTGCGCACTAGACAAAGGTGAGCTAGTGTTCTGCACTTGTGTGCGGACAGCTGCCTCTGAAATGAAAGTGCCCCTTAAAACATTTCCTTTTTTTTTTTACTTGATTTAATTTCAAGTGGCAAAACTGACCACTGGCAAAACCTGAGAAATAAGCAGTTCCCTTCCACCATCCTCAGAGGAAGGAAGTGTCACCTGTTCAATCGGCGTATGGTTTAACCGACTGACATACTACTATGTCTGCCTTAGTGATTTATGAGTAGCATCAATGGGAAAATAATAGCAGAATAAATATAATTGGATAATAATTTGAATCATTCTCCTTCTGCCTCTTTCTCCCTGTCATCCTTGTTGTGTTGTTGCTGTAGGAGTCTCCTGATTCTTAGCTCTGTGTTGACTGTGATTGAGCATGACCTCTGACCTCTCTGGCTCTATGGAATTCCATACATGGCGCTTCTGTGACCCTCCGACCTCCAGCTGCGCTCTGATTCTATTGGCTGAAAGGCTCCCTATGACTTACAGCAAAGTGCCGCCAGTCAGAATCAAGGGGTCAAAGGTCGAGACTCGTGGAAATGAGGCAATGGAGTACGGTCTGCCTATTGCAGCAGAGCCACAATACCATCATTCTGTACACACAGTGTTGCACATGAGATAAAGCGAGAGAGAAAAAGGGTGATATATGAGAGAATTTGAGAGAAAGACAGCAAACTGTTTTATCAGGATGTAGTTTTTAGCAGAATGAGACTGTAGTTAAATAACTGAGACATGGGACTAAATCTGATGATGAGAAAAAAAAGAAAAGAAAGTTTGCCGTCTTACAGCTGACAGTGAAGTAAGAACTATTGCCATTGTAATATCTAACATGAATCACAATGTCTTACACTCCAACAGATTTATATATTTAAAAAAAATAAACGATTTGCTTAACATGTTCAAATCTAAAATATCTCAACAACCCAAGTTATGTCTTAACAAATTCTCTTCAAAATACATACATTGCTAGTAAATAAAATAATGTTGAGTCGTGATTTCATCCCACACCTCTGAATTTACTTCAAGTTCAGCAAACCTGTAACCCTGAAACTCTTCTGGTTATGGGAACTTCAAAGATCTGATAACTTAGCACACACTCAACGACGTCAATGTCCGGGCTGTCCAACACTTTTTTGTGATTCCTCTGTAGTCAAACTGCACTTCAAGTATCCCCGCCATCCCTACTCCGACCCCCAAACTTCTGTCTTTGTCAAAGTGAAATGCCCTCCATCCTCCAGACAGAGCAGAGGGGGGGTTAGGGGTGGAGGTGAGGCTGTCAGCAGTGGCAGCACCTAGCTGCGGAGCAGCCTTGATCAAGGCCCTGGATTGGACATGAACATCGAACGCTCATCTCCCCGTACCGCTCAGCCCGTGACACCGTTACAGGACAAACTGACAGACAACGCCTTCACTGTCTCCCTGCCCGGCTTTGAATGTCCTTTAAAACAGGCAGGTACAGGAGAGTGGAGGAGAAGAAGAGTGGGTCCTCCTTCTTTTTTGTCTTCAAACTGACAGGTCAAAGACAAGTTCCTCTCAGTTTGCTCTTTGCACTTGTCATTACTCCTTTTCCCCTTTTGGTGCCAACCCCCCTCTGCCTTCACCTGTCTTTGCTCTTCTCTTACCCTTTTCAGGCAGAAAGAATGAGCTATAGTCACACAACATATTATAAACAACCCTCTCTGTCCTCTTATCTCCCCTAAACCCGTCCACAGCATGCTGTTTTCTGTTGTGGGATTACTTTTTTTGGGAGGGAGGGAGAGAGGTGGAGGAAAGAGAAGAGAAGGTCCAGAAAAAGGCCCTAAAATAACTGTCATGCAAGTGGACAGGCAGTGATTAAGGATTTAACTGATCATCCTGGGGCTGACAGTGAACCAGCTATTATCTAGCAGGAATCAAACGCTGCTCAAAGCCCTGGGAGGCTCTCTGCGCCTCTCAGCATCTCTCAGCTCCTCTCAGAGGCCTGGCCAACATGAAAGGAGACGTCAGGGTCTGGCAGCTGACAAGCCATGGAGAGAGAGGGAGAGAGAGAGAGAGAGTAAAGTAATGAGATCTTTATTTTGGCCGTTACCTCAGGGACTGTTGATCTGTGTTGTGGTGATGTGCAGCGGAATACAAAGACCCACTCTGTTTGTTTATGTGGGAACTCGTGTCTATGCGTGCGTTTGCGTGCGTGCGTGTTGGATGTCACTCAAAATTAGTGGAGTAAAAGTCATTCATTAATCTCGCAGCGCCTAACAAATGACAGGAAACTAGATGCTACCAGATGAATAAAATTCAATCTTATTGAGATTGTGGTGAGAACATAATTACAGTGAGGAGGAAATTAGTGAATTGGTTTGTGTGTGCGTGTGCTTGTGCTTTATGTTGGTGTGGTTTCTCTGTTTGTGTTCTTCTTCATCAAAGGGCTTTCCATGACACTAGAGACTTTACACTTGATCCTGCTGCTGATCTCCCCACAGTGTGTGTGTGTGTGTGTGTGTGTGTGTGTGTGTGTGTGTGTGTGTGTGTGTGTGTGTGTGTGTGTGTGTGTGTGTGTGTGTGTGTGTGTGTGCACCATGTTGTGGTGAAGTCTTCGCACTGTAGCTGGTAATGCTTTACTTCCTGGATGTGTTGTACATAGCACAGTACCAGCAGTGGTGTCCGCTGCTTTTGACATAAGGCACTATCAATTGGTAACAGATATTCTAAAGTTGATTTAAGTTTGGCATAAAGAAAGTATGCAGTATTACAGTTTACATATTCAATTTTAAAATTCCATCATTTTTAAAGATCACTTAAATTGGTGCAGAGTTGCCTTGCTCTAAGTAACAAAAATGATTCTGATTATTATGTTATGCAGTTGGTAGTGGAGATACAGAAGGAAACATTGGGAGACAGACAGAGGGGCAAGACACGCAGCAAAGGTCACCAGTCAGAGTCAAACCACCAGGCCACAGGTTACCACACAGAAATGATTCTTTGCATAACACCATAATAGTTGAGATAAGAGATTTCAATAACCACGGAAATTGTGTATATGTATATCAAATGAGAACAACAACACAGAAAGCCAAATGCCCAAGTGTATTTATATTAAGAGTTGGAAATAGTTTCCCTGAACTTCTGTATCTAAAATCTCTTTAATGTGTCCATCTGACCTGACAGCTCATTACTTTAAATAAGTACCAAATATTACAAGTGTTTTAGCTATGTTTGGACTGAATGACAGCATCTTAATGGCCTTTCTGTACCACATTTACTCAACATGCCTGGCCCCGTGGTGGCCAAGGTGTAAGGATACTTCACATAAGATGCCACTTTTTCTTCTGTATCTGTATCTTTCCTGTGTTGTTCACACTATAGCAGCACTATGTTCCCGTGTAGCAGCCTTGAACTCGGTACTTCTGATTTCTCAGTGTCTTCAAGGACCACTGCATTTTCTGCGCTTTAGTTGCAAGAACACATACACACATGCATGCACATACCCATACACACAAGCTCACTCGCTCATGCAGAGATGAGTGCTGTGTTCCTTCCTGAGGTCCCTTCACACATTAGACCGGCTCTAATAATAAAAGGGAGAGTAGTCAAAGTGGATCCTTTGAGTGTTGAGTTGAGGGCGGGTGACCCACTTATCCATTCCTCAGGCTTTGTCTGGGCCTCTGGGTTAACCCACTTACCCACTCCCCAGGCTTCTGCCGGGCCCCGGAGTGAAGGCCGGCTCCTTTTCTCATCAAACAACTGCTCTTAATAAAGACCAGGGGCTGGGGAGCCTGAAGTCCACGGAGCCCTGTGTATGCCTGTATGCATACACATACAGACATACACAACAGTGCTCTGAGAGGATCAGCCCAAAAAAACCTCACTCACACGGTCCTCAGTAGTTTTCTGCTCAAACAGCGAATTTGTTCTAAACCGTTATCAACGATTGCTATATCGACACGCAGAGATTCTGCTTGTGTGTGTTGTCTGTAAGGGTTTGTGTGTGTGTGTGTGTGTTTCTTCTGTGCTTCTGTATCTGTGTGCATATCAGCTTAGAGATATCTCTCTGTCTCCTCCACCACCAAACTGCATTTGCATTTTAATTATGTCAATGTTTGTTCAAAAGCATGACAGGCGCTCAGACATGACAAAATGGAAATAAGGGACTTAAACTGGGGAATTACAGCCCATTCGCACATGTTTTGTGCAACGCTAACATGATGTACATCCTTGTGTCCCGTATGTGAAACCCTTCTTTTTCACGCCTCTTAATCCTGTCGTGGGGGTTAGAGAGGAGGCTTGCTGAGGGGAACCTGAGCAGTATTAGGAGCACAGGATGGAATTTATTATCCGTCATCAAATTCGCTATGTGTCATTATTTCAAATAGTTTGGTTTCAATCCCTTTTCCTTTTGTGCAAACGTTCATCTTCAGTGTTCACCCTCATTTTCTTTGCTGAACTATGCAACTTCTCTGTACAGCGGCCAATGTGGCAAGCATATTGGCATTTTGAATTTCCCCAGATTGTCTCCAGTCAGTTGCTTTAATGGAATAGTTCAACATTTTGTGAAATGCGCTTATTTGCGTTCTTTCGAAAGGTAGATGAGAAGATCAATATTATCTGAGTGTTAACGGTCCAGTGTGTAGGGTTTAGTAGCATCTAGCAGTGAGGTTGCACATTGCAACCAACTGAATCTCCCTCCACCCACCGCGCTCAACTCGGCGTGTCGGAGAACGTACGTTGGCCTTCAGGTAACGTGCAAACACGAAAGCTCCTCTTTAGAGTCAGAGTTTGGTTTGTCCATTCTGAGCTACTGTAGAAACATAGCGGAGTAACATGACAGACTCCGTTGAAGAGGACCCGCTCTGTAGATATGAAGGGCTCATCCTCAGCTCACGAAAACACAACAATACTTAGTTTCCGGTGATTATACACTAATGAAAACATAGTTATGTATATATTATATTCCATTTCTGCCAATAAATCCCTCTAAACCTACACACTGGACCTTTTGAGTACGGAGCTGGAGACGGACTGTGGTTAGCCTAGCTTTGCATAAAGACTGCAGGGGAAACCGCTAGCCTGGCTTGTAAAATACACTTACCAACACTTCCAAAGCTGACAAAATAATGTGTAGAAGAGAGAGGACAGGAAACCAGGATACACTGTGTAAATAAAATAGCTTTATAAGAATAGTTAGGTGTATTTTTTAAGTTTGATCAGAGCCATGCTAGCTGTTTCCCCTGCCTCCAATCTGTAAGCTAAGCTAGGCTAAGTAACCACGCACAACTCTGTACTCAACACACATCACACTTCATTTCCCAAGAAAGCAAATAAGAATAATTCCCAAAATGTTGACGTATCCCTTTAAAAACATCATGTCTCTCGGTGAGGTTCAGTACGATGTTTTTAATTCTTGTTCTAATTTTGCGCAAAAAATACTGAAATGTTCATCTGTGGCATGCTAAAGCATAGTGCAAGAAGAGCGCACGGGAAGAGTCAGAAGGTCAGCAAATTTGTCCAGTAAGTCAGTTACACAGCAAGATCTATCTAATCTATATTCAGTTTGCTAATATTAGCTAACATTAGCAAGCTCAATGAGGGTATTGAATAGGCCTTTTTCATTGACAAATGTCATAATAGGAAAGGCACAGGTGTAAATAATATAAGTAATATTGGTTGAATTCCATTTTCATTTAGCTGCTTCAGTTTCAAGGCCCTAGTGCTGTGCATGGCGCCTCGCTGTCACACTGTCATGGTTTACTAGATGCTAGCATTAAAACAGAGCCATCGTTATTGTTATTACTGTGACAAGTAAAACTGTCAATTGAGGTATGTTTTATTGCTTTTGTGTTATTTCTTCGGTCAAAAGTTACACCGTTTGTCTTCAACAGCACAAGCCGCATCCGGTCCCATATAAACACGTAAACAAGAGCGTACACAAAGATCCCTGGAACTCCTGACGCGCCACCTATCCCCTACACTCCCTCCCCTTTATTGCTGCCAGTTTTTTTCTCCCTCCCTCCTCCTCCTCTGTCTCGCCAATGAGTGGCAGGGCCAGGACGGTGCTTCTGTTGTGTGTAATAAATGCTGTTGTATTGAGCCCACAGGGAAACCCTACTCTCCTCTCCCAGCCATTACTGTCTAATGGCCAGATGATGGGAGAGACACACACAGAGCCTGTCACAGACACGCTGATATACTGCCCCTGTTATGTGTGCGCACATGCATGTATGTATGTGTGAGCGTGCGTGTGAGTGTGAGTGTGAGTGTGTGTGCGCGTGTGTGCATGTGTCATATAGAGGCTGATATACCACCCTGGCCCCTGGGTTGAGGAGGGGGGGTAACAGCAGTAACTCACTCGCAACCTGATCAAGCAGTGATAAATCTTCTGAATCCATCCTGTTTCCTGACACGCACATGCACACACACACACACACGCAGACACACACACACACACACACACACACACACACACACACACACACACACACACACACACAGCTCCACCCTCTCACTCCCTCTCACCCACTGAACCCTTAGGGCGACATTGAAAAGGATACGCGCATCACTTGAACTGTCCCCTATGTGCATTTTGTTACAGGAGAGATGTTATGGTTCTGACTCACTGGAGATTTATTAAAACTTTCTTTTTTTTTTACCAGATGTATAAAGCTCACTCTCACCATTATCTTTCCCTCTTAATCAATAGGTTTTAATGGGATAATGGATGCTCTTGGAGAAGTAAAACATGTTGTTGCTGTCAGTTAATGTCATTGTTAACAGTTAGGAAAGTAGCCTTGCTCCTCTTTTTGAGCACCAGACACACCGTCAACATTGTAGTCTTTGAAAAGAGGTTATGTCTGGTGCTCAGGTGGTTTAAAGATCTCAATCTTTCCTCATGGCTATATTTTGGAGGGAATGTATCAATGTTATTCTGTACTCAAATAATACTCAAGGACAAACAATTAAAGTTTATTTTTTTTAACCAATCCAATTCTTTGCCAATGGTTATCATTTTATATTTGTAGAAACTACACATGTTTTTGAATAATTTTGCGCTCACGGTATGCAGTGATTAATTGTGCATGTGACAACATGATTGCAGCCTCTTTTTTTATTAGGAGTTATTTGCGTCGAGCTTGAATATTCTTTTATGTGTGGAACTGAGTTTGCAAAAAAATGTTCAAACTTTTCAAGCCTTCAACCTGTATTCAGTATTTGATCTTGTTGTCTTGCTGAATGCCTAAGTGCCCTTAATGATTTCCATGAATTCAGACTTCTTTTGTAATGGGAGCACAGTGCCTGTCAATAAAAACACACACACACACACACACACACACACACACACACACACACACACACACACACACACACACACACACACACACACACACACACACACACACGCACACACACACGCACTAAAAATAATACAAGGACTGCAGAGTGCAAGGACACCAATCCACTTCAACTACAATCAGACCAACCTTGAGAGGCACTGGTCCTTTCTCCTTCACCAAGCTTAAAAAATAATTTGAATACCTATATAACTCCGAAGTTTGCTTGCTTTGAATGGCACAACTCATAAATACCCAAACATTTTTGATTGCACTCCTTTAAAACCTTGTCTCTAAAGATAAACATTGAAAAGGCTTTTTTAAGATGAATCTTTGCCTTATTTTACAGCTCAAATTGAAGCTGTTTAAACCAGCCCTTCAAAGAAACCAATTGTGCAACCTGACAAAGGATTCGCTGCTTTTTGTTACTCAAATCTTGGATGTGTATGCATGCATAAAGGCATAGAGCCACACTTATTAATTAAAACAACAACATAGCATCTGCACACAAAGAATCAATGTCAGTGAAGATATTCTTGTTAGTCTGTGTTATTAGTGTCTGTGCACCTTTTTAGAATTTACTGGGCCTCAGATTTAGTTTAGATAAGACATTGAATAGGTCCAAACAACACCTATATCTATCTTCGCTGCTGACACATTAAATTAATTCAGATCGTAAAGAAGATGTGAGTCGCTAGGGTCAGATGTTCGTGTGTGTGTTTTTTTTCCTCTTGTCTGGCCTGCGACAGTCTTCCGTCGTAAAGCTCCTGTCTTACCTGAGGATTAGGTGGATCAGACATTGATTGACAGATCCTCCTTTTTTCTGCTCCCCCTCCTACCTCCTCCTCAAGGAACGCCGTGTTTGGGGTTACGGAAGAACACAGGCGGGAAACCATGACTACAACACACCCGAGAGGGACCGCTGAAACACCAGGTCTCCTTGAATTTGTGCGAGTTTGTGCGTGCACGCATTTGCGCAAATGAGTGTACTGTGTATATAAGCATGTGTGTGTTTGTTATATGTGTATGTATAAGTGAGAGTCTGTGTGCTGGTAAAGGAAGATGAAAGGTGTGTGTGTTGAGCCCTGCTGTCAGTCCCTGCCATGTTTTACAGCCCGTCCGCTCTGCACAGTGATTAGAGCTGTCGACTCTGATGTGATGACATGGGCTGAAACCACAGCAGGGGAGGGAGAGAGTGAGAGAGAGTCGGAGAGAGAGAGAGAGAGAGACAGAGACAGAGAGCGAGAGGCAGTTTGAGGGTCAGTTGGAGATCAGAGAGAAAGTTTGAGAGAGAGATAGAGAGAGAGAGAGAGAGAGAGAGGGTTTAAGAGAGAATGTTGACCTTGACAACAGCTGCAGCAGCGGCTCTTAAAAGTGCGGGCCTTCATTTGGCTGCATCTACAGCACTGTTGGTTCAACATACAAGTCACTACCTGCCACTGGAAAGCTCTCAGCCCACCCATGGCTTACTGAAAGTCAGCACACAGGAACACCTTGTATGGCAGGGCTGCAGACAAAACTGACGATATACAGGTGTACTGTTGTAAGTGCATTAGTCTTTTAGCGAATACACTCCATGACAGCTATAAGAGAGAAGAAACGCAGAATTTCTTTTTTTTTTAGATTTACAAAGCTCTACTTTAGAGCATCAAGGAAGGAATATGTGTATTTCACAGGCGTTCCCCTCCCCTCTCTTTCACCTTTAGTGTGCCCCATTTCCATATGTTCTTAATCGGGCCAGGGAGAGGGAAGGAAGAATTGACGGGGGGAGCTCTACTCACGGCCTGTTTGGGTTTAATGTCTGCTCCCGCTCTAATAGAGGATAAATAAACACTGCTCTGTTGTGGGGTGCACAGCTCCCATAGACACACACACAACCCACCTTCTGGTTGCGAGGGCAGTCAAAGCTAATACAGCAGAAAATGGCTTGCTCCCCTGTCCTCCCCGTGTGCTGGTGCTGTTATTACTGGAGCCTAATAAGGCCCAGATGCCTAATATTAGACGTAATCTGTCAGAATAGTTTTGTTTATGTAATTTAATTTTTCCAGGCAGTTGTTTCCAATTAGGTTGTTTAAAAGTTTTAATTGAATTAAATGGGAGATATCTACATGAAGAGAAATGGCAAAAAAGCAGGGCCAGGGCCAGGGGAGACATGTGGGAACAATGTTGTTATGGCCTGCGCGTGTGTGTGCGTGTGTGTGTGCGTGTGCATGCGTGCATGTGTGTGCGTTTGCGTGTGTGCGTGCATGCGTGTGCGTGTGAGTGTGAATGTGTGCGTGTGTATGTGTGTGTATGCGTTTGTGTGCTCCCCTGATACACACCTATCATTACAGCTTTCCCATTATTGTCAAGCCTCTCAGAAGTGAGTGCTGTAGCGTCTATGGTAATTATGACGTTATGAGGTGGCAATTACATTGAAATGTGTTTGACTGTCAAACGCCCACTACAATGACATGTCAGCCTGCTGAGATGAGCGTAAAATGGTTGAAATGGAGAGAATGGAAGAAATAATGTTGAGTGACTGCTTTGCTAAGAAACTGACTCAGGAAATTCTAGGCAAGAAATAAAATGCTCTGCATTGTGCAAGGTACTTGACCATTTATAAAAAAAAATATTTTAAAAAGAAGAAGAAAGAAGTACAGTATATAAGAAATATATATATTTATATACAATATATATATATATATATATATATATATATATATATATATATATATATACATACATATACATATATACATACATATACATATATATACATATACTGTGCATATATATATATATATATATATATATATATATATTATTCTCATTATTCTCTTAAAAGAAGTGAGAATGTGGAGATTCTGTTGACCTGAATCTAATCCCATTTCAACTCACTACACAGTATTTATAGGCATTCTCCTTTGTAACCACAAGGGGCACAGATGAGCAGATATGAACGAGTCCTCCTTCCCTGCGGCTCATGCCTCGGGCCTGACTGTAGAGCCTAGCCGGTGTAGTGCATGAGTTATGCTGGAGGATGTGTTGGTGAATGTGCTCATCTCTGTTTATGTGGCACCTACCCACTGAAAGTATGAAAGAGTTGCCAGGTGGCAGCTGAAGGGTTTGGGAGTGAGGGTGGGTGGGTAGTGGGTTGTTGGTGTTACGGTGTGGAGTGGGGTTTGGGGGGCAACCTGTCATATTTCCCGAAGAAAGAAAAGGCAAGTGTGTGTTAGAGAGCATTCCAGAGAAGAAAAAAAAGGGAATGGAGAAAAAAGAAAGACAAGGATCCCTTCAGCAGGCAGGGCAGTGTTGCGTGACTGGCGTTTCATAAACACACACACACACACACACACACACACACACACACACACACACACACCAAACACAGACATCGCCCAGCTATGAATTGTGTCCTGATGTGTTTTCTCTCACTGGTAACTTTAGTATGGATGATTTAACGCTTAACTGCAATCAGTGTTAAAGCGTTCCACAAGGCTCACTCAGACATAGCTGCTGTGTGTGAGTGTGTATGTGTGTATATGTGTATGTGCCTCCCCCAGCCATAACAGACTCCTGGGCTGTTTAGAGAGGCTGGCTACAATGCGGAGGACAGATGTGGAAAACCCCTGGCTCTCCAGACAAGGGCCTCCTTCATCCCTCCTTCTCCTGTCCTTCACTAAGACGGAGGGATGGAGGGATGTAGTTACTGAACTAACTTCCTGGATTACATCAAACACCCCTTCTGCATGCAGGGCTGCCGAACCCCCAACCCCCAACCTCCTCCCTCTCTCTACAGCTCTCTGCCTCTCTCTTTCTCTCTATCTCTTCCTTTGCAGCAGTCTATCGCTCCATCTTTCCATCCAGACATTACTGTGCACAAACAGAGCAATGTCTGGCTCTTTCTACTCCACTTCTCTACCAACCTTTGTGCTGAGGTGTTTGTTAATGTAAATGTGTAACAGTTTGAATATACTGCAAGTACATTAATATACTTGTCAGTGTGAATGTGTATTAGATTATGGTGAAGAAATAGAATATCTTTAAATTGTTATGACATTAATCCAAAAATGATAGTATACAGCTGCAGACAAATTAGAAACCGCACTAAAATATCATGGGAAAAAGCTACACATGGAGAGAAGTTTTACACAAGCATGAGAAGAGAAACTTTGCTGTGATTGAGGGAGTTGAAGCATTAAGCAGCAGGTGTTTGTGCTGTGTAGAAGGCATGGCCAAGGCAGCGAGCTGCAGAGGGCAGTCAGTAGCCACTGAGCCACAGAGCAAGTTGGGGATAGGGATTGGCTGTTATCTGCCCAGCCGTCTGCAGCTGTATTTACCGCTTTTGTTTGTTGTTCCCTAAGCAGTCGGAGATATGTGTGTGTGTCTGTGTGTGTCTGTGTGTGTGTGTGTGTGTGTGTGTGTGTGTGTGTGTGTGTGTGTGTGTGTGTTTGCTGTTCCCTGTGCGGCCTAGGGAGGACTGGGAATTTTCTGTGTCAGTGCATCGGAGGATTTTGGCTGGAGCTTTGTTGATCCTGTCTTTGTTGATCCCGTGTTGTTGTAGCGAGGGGGGCAAGAAGATTGAGGCATTAGCCATGGCAGCCAGGACTTAACCCTCTCCCTGCCCCCTCTCTGCCTTTACCCCACCCCTGGGCAGGGCCAGACACCCCCTCTGACCTATCCCAAGTTCCTACTAACTCCCGCATAAAAACAGTGCGAAAATGCTCTTGGTTCCCCTCTTGGTTTTGTGTCATGCTCTCTGAAGCGAGCCAACTTTCAATTATTGCCCCTCCGGTTCACCGAGGCACCAGTGGCCAGAGGTGTGTGATGTTGATTGTGTGTGTTAACGCTCAGTTTGTTTGTGGCTGCGAGCCAAGTGATCCAGACAACTTTTTTTACTTGTCTGACCAGTTAAGAGATAGCGAGTTGTGTGGGTGTATGTTTGTATGATGTGAGATAAAGCCTCTGCTTTCATTAAGCTACACTTCTCCACATCTGATGGGCACTGCAGTTCTTGGCACTGTGTTTTTGGCATCATAAATACATACATACAGTTTCACATTGACTAGTTCCCAGCCCTCCGTGAGCTGTGACCTATCCCTCTCTGAGCACCCTGAAGGTCAGGATAAAAAAGTGGCCCTTCTGAAGAGTAAAGCGGAGTGGAGGCAGGCTGGAGGCTTTAGCTTTCCAGTGTGACCCTGTAGTTCCAACCCAGCAGTGGAAGACACACTGCTCTGCTCTGCAGGAAATCCTAATAACACTGGAGAAAGAGGAGAGAATTAGGAGAAACTTCTGCACCTTGCAGTTTAGCTTGTATGATTTAGCAGTTTAGTAATGTTTGTGTGTGTGTGTGTGTGTGTGTGTGTGTGTGTGTGTGTGCGTGTGTGTGTGTGTGTGTGTGTGTGTGTGTGTGTGTCTGTGTGTGTCTGTGTGTGTATGTGTGTGTGTGTCTGTGTGTTTGAGAATGAGAAAGACAAAAAACAAAAGATACCATAGAGAAACAGGAAATGTGCAAGTGAAAAACAAAAACAGGAAACAGTGGAGAGAGGGATAAAGGCTTATTTTCATATATAGATAGTCAAATAACTTTAAGAGAACCTCATTTGTCTTTGCAGTATTACACTGTGCATGCAACATTGTGATGTGCAGTTTAATTAAACTGTTATCAGAGGCCAAAGCCCATCAACCCACAAGGTATGTCCAGACAGGTGCAAGCATATGTGCATATTTGTGTCTTTCCTCTCGGTCCTTTAGTGTTTGCAACATTGTCCAGGCTTGCCAAGAGTGTGTTAGCACCCTGCCTTCGCATATCACCTATAAACATGTTTGCAACCAACCAGCCCACACTGTTGCTCTTTATGCTTTAATTTCTCAGCATTTCAAAAGATTTGACTAAGACCAGCGCTTTATTTAAATACGTCACGTCCTGATTGAATTGGTCAGGGGAGAGGAAGAAAATCATGGATTGAATCAAAACCAACAACACTATAAAAAACACCTGCTTATGCATCATGGTTTATGTGGAAATGAACCCAAAGTACTGAGTAAAAAATGGTCTTTATTCTTTCCAATAAAAATGAACTCCATTTATCACACAGCATAAACACCCACTTGCTCAGCTGTAGCTCATACACAAATATTAAACCACATTGATATGTCACCACACGGTGATTATTATCATCATTAAAACTAGTAACAATATTAGTGACTACAAAACAGCTTCTGCAGTCTAACATACTTTCTCACCCTCTCCTGTTTCAAATAAGCCTCCCTTCTCTTCCTCTCTAACCAGCAGACACAGCAGTCACCTGCAAAGGATTAAGGGGGTGTGGAGGTGGTGGGTAGCTGCTTATTGTGTGTGTTATGGTTGTTTGTGTGTCTGTGTGCTTGGCGGGTGGTTGGGTGGTTTCAGAGTCTGGTGGGTGTTCAGCGACCTATATAGTTAGTCTCTATTGAAATCTTGACCTGGCTGACTCTGATATATTGCTTGAAGCCTGGACACACTTAGGTTTACATGCACTCAAATCATTTATTGAGAACCATAGTAGGACAATATAAGTGTACAGTAGGAAAAAGACAGGTGTAAATAATACAATAAATGATGGCTGAATTCCATTTAGCTGCTTTAGTTTCAGGGTCATGGTATTGTGCATGTTGGCTCACTGACGCACTCTTGTGACTTACTGCGACTCTTGAATAGAACAAAGCCATTGTTAATATTATAAGTAACACCTGTGCTTTCTTAGTCTCTGACAAGTTGTGGGCCTATTAATAGATAGATACATATGAGGCACATCCTGATCTGTACAAGTGTTTTAAAACGCCCCCTCCAAAATTATTGCTGTTAATGAAAATCCTATGTTTGTGTGCCCCCAGACAATTTTGAAGCAGGATAAATGGACAGACCGTACCACTAAGCTATCCATTACCACCACTCTGCCAGTAGCTCCATCTGGCACGAAAGGGATGTTACTTCACTGCAGTAACGATTATGATTTTGTTAGCCATGCAGCAGTGTCTGTATCGATGTATATATTGTCCAGCCATATATTTTGATAGTCATGTTTGCAAACTAATTACCAAGAATGTAGCATCAATATTTACCACAGAAATATGGTGGGACCATTGTGGTTGAATGTTAGCTAAGCTAAAAGTTACTGCTAATTTAAAAACATTAATTATAAGCTAACAGCTCAATAACGTTACCTTAACGTTAGCTTTAGTGGGCTATGTTAGCGTCGAGCTAACGGCTAACTAAAAGGTGATAAGTTGCATTTGTATTGTTGTGGGAAACTAGCATAAAGAGCAGTGTCAGCAAGTAAAACTTTATTTTGTTGTCATTATGATTCAGCAATGATTCCACACTTAGTTTAAGTAATACATTCAGGGCTAATGTGTAAATCATGGCAGGTGTCCTATTTGATTTCTGTAAACTGTTTGTGTCCCTGACAGGCATATAAATGAACGGATGTCTGATGCAGCTGAAATGGCAAAAGAAAAAAGAAAAAGTCTTGTGCTACTCTTGTAACTGCTCATTGAGGACCTGTCCTGCCTCTCAGTCACTAAAAGCCTTAATGAAACCATTATTTTTGGCTTTTCTGGCCGACTCCACCAAACACTCCATTTTGATCTCTATCTGGGATTATTTTTTTGTCAGTCAATTTATTCATTTAATTTTATGAAATCCATGTTCAGCAGTGAACCAAACAAAAGACTTGCTTGTCATCGTCTTCCCCCCTCATGCTTCTTCTGTCTTAGCAGATATCATGCAAGGGAAAAGGTTCAAAGTTTCGGTTTTGATCAGCTCTGCTTTTGAAAAATCACCTCAATGCAGTTTACTCAACAAACTTCTGGAGCACAGCGAGGGAGAGGGAGAGAGGGAGAGAGAGAGGGAGAGACAGAGAGACAGAGAGCAAGAGAGAGAGGGAGAGGGAGAGAGGGAGAGAGAGAGGGAGAGAGAGAGGGAGAGAGAGAGAGAGAGAGGGAGATAGGGATCTCTAGAGAGGGAGATTCTCGAGGGAGGATCCTTCTCTATCTTCTACCTTCTTTCTCTCCTTTCCCCCCGGCACTACTCTATCTCTCTCTCTCTCTAAAGCTCGGGATCTCCATCTCTCTCTACCTCTCACCTCCCCTCTCGAGAGGGGAGAGAGGAACGAGAGGCGAGAGAGCGGGAGACAGAAAGAGAGAGAAGAGAGGAAAGGGACGAGAGAAGGGAGATTCTCCCTCAGAAGAGGGAGAGAGAGAGAGAGAGAGCCTCTCTCTCTCTCTCTCTCTCCCTCCTCTCCTCGTTCCCCTCGTGTCTCTCTCCCCTCTCCTCTCGATCCGATGCTGTTTCTCTCTCTTCTCTTCTCGCGCTCGCGTCCTCTTTTCTCGCTTCTCTATTAAACCTCCTTTGAGACTTAATTTGGCGTGGAAACATGCATATTAACCAGAGGAAAACCAAACAAAAGACAAGGAAGTGAAGAGTGAGATAGTGAGGGGATACCAGATATTAAAAGAGAGACAGCGATAGATAAAGAAAGAAAGAGAGAGCTGTACACTTTGCCAGTGTGTGTGCGCTAAGGTCTGTCAGGTTGGTTAGCTGGCAGGGATGTGTGTGTGTGCGTTTTTTGTGCGTGTTGGCGAATATGTGTGTGTGTATGTGCACTGTGTGAAAAAGCAATCACACAAACAAATTAATTAGTCTCCCCCAGCAAAGGGGTTTGATAAATTGAGCTGCTCATCTCTTCGACCCCCCTCCCCCCTCCCTCTTTCTCTCCTTCCTCCTTCTCACTGTTTTTTTTTCATGTCCTGGTCTCCTCTATGCAATAAACATCTCATTACATTGTCCCACTATTAATTGTATTTGTTCATTGTCTGGTGTGTTCCTGTTTTCCTGTTTTGCATCATCTGTCTCACTGAACGTTTTGTTTACATTATTGTATGTCCCCCCTGCGCCCCAAAAAAAACACACACACACACACACACACACACACACACACACACACACACACACACACACACACACACACACACACACACACACACACAGTGTTTAAGCCTACAGGAAGCCTCGTAGTACTCCCAGAACGTACAGGCTTATTCTCAATCAGCCTGAGTGGCTTATTTAGGCCTCCGTGCCATAGAGCTCATACTCCACCTGCATTTAGATTAAGTAATATGTTTTAATTATTCATATTTCCCGTTTTTATTAGACCACTTAACTGCTAATATTATTCCCCCAGTTTGTCAATGGGCACTCTATATACCCATCGCCAGGAATAGGAGAGAGCAACTTGAACAACAGAAATGTGCAACGGACACACAAAATGTATTCATGAGTTATTTTCCCTGTGCGGGCGCTGGGGGCTGGAATGAAGACTGTGTCTCTATTCAATTATCACACTCTCGCACGCACGCACACACACATGCAGACACACACATACGCGCACACACTGACACACGGAGGCGTTAAACAGTGTGCACTCATTAAACACTCTCATTATACACAGGAGGAGATCCCTGCAGGTGCAGTTTACCAGAGTTTAGTTCATTTCCTGCTCCTCCTCCTCTCTCACTTCTTTTTCTCTCTCCTGTTCAGTTTTCTTCCGGCGTTATTTACCTCACTCACCAAAAACTTAACCCAATGGGGGGGCGGGGAGTGTCATTGTGTGTTCAGTGTGGGGGAGTGGGGCTTTCTGACCCCTCTACTTACTCTTCTACCAACATTTCCCCCTGGGATTAATAAAGTATCTATCTATCTATCTATCTATCTATCTATCTATCTATCTATCTATCTATCTATCTATCTATCTATCTATCTATCTATCTATCTATCTATCTATCTATCTATCTATCTATCTATCTATCTATCTATCTATCTATCTACTTACGTAAAAAGATACATTCAAGACTTGTTCTAAATTTGTCTGAGATCAACGATTTGATCTGGTGAGCGTACTGCAGGTGTATTAACGTCTCATCAATCACGTTGGACATAATAAAAAGCTAGAACACAGCAACATCAGATCTTTATCGCTACTTATTTATTCCGTTTTGCACCTCAATGCTGCTGCCATCATATTTAAAGGCCTTTCCCTGATAGAAACTTGATTATTCAGTATGATTCATATGCTAAAGTGAGGGAGTCTCTGAATGGCTGTTGAGCGTTATTATTTTAGGCGGCTGAATGTTTCTTTGTGACTAACCTCTCATTTTCTCTGCACGCTCATAGGCTTTCATACTTCTCTGATTGACATGCACACAAAAAAGCCCTTTGTACCTGACCTATTACAACTTCAGATGAGCCTGTTCAGGAAGTGCTAGGCCGTTCTCTGTGTGCGAACGTGTGTATATGTGTGTGTGTGTGCATGTGTGTGTACATTTGAGGATGTAATAATAAGGACAGAGAGCACTCTCAGCTGGTGGTGCTGTTCAAATAGTTTCACTGGACTGTGGCTACCTGAGCGCAGATAGTTCTATTGTCTGCGGCCCCTGCAAAATTTGCCTTTTATGTTTTATAATCTTAGTGACAGCTTTGTCCCTCCTGAGGAGAGCAGATTTTATGACCTTCAGAGTAAGGAAATTAAATTGCAGAAAGTTATAAATGTATCAAGTATACGTAAGTACACCAGTGTTGGCAGCGTCGAAGCACGCATTTATTTTACTCTGAATAAAATAAGCATTATGAGTGACAGACGGTCTTTGGTGAAATCAGTTTGTATTTTCAGGTCCTACATTAATTCCATGTATACCATGCAGTGATCCATAAAGTTTAAAAATAAAGGAATGAACGCCTGGAATGGCTTTGTACTCCTACTGAGAAAAAAAAAACTGTCACATTTCGAAATTTAGAGAAGAGTCCATGCCAGATGTTTTAATTAATTTACTGTAATTCATTCATCACTGTCCTGGCTTTTTTTCCTTCGCAAAGTGAAGAAATAATCCATTTGTCTCCGGCGTGCAGCACTGCAGTCCTTCTGACCTACTTTCCTTTTCTTTTTCCGCTCCCTGCTGCCATCTTCTTTCTTCGGCAATGATGGAATAAGTTTGGCATTGTTTTTGGCCTCTCTTTCACCAGGTCGGTGAAAGAGAGGCATATTTAACTTGTGCTTATACAACTTGTGTTTATTTGCCTCAGCTGTAGCCGTAAATGTGTCGCCACTGGGAACAAAATAACCTGTTTCGATCAGGTAAAGCAACGATGTGATTTGAAGTACTTTCCGAGAACAAACTTTTAAATTCATCTGCGGTTATTAAATTGAAAATAATTTTAAAAATGTGTTGTAAGTATTATATAATATTATCTTGTTTAGTAAAATATAGGGATTGTTCAAAGTTTTATTTTTAGATTATACTATAGACTATTATTAGATTTTTCTGTGAAAGATTCAGATTTAACTTGACACTAATATTTGATTTTTGGTCAAATTTCTATTTAATCTGTAAATCTCTTGTGTGACCATGAGAGTTAGACATGCATGCATACATACATACAACCTGTCTACAAAATGACGTCCCCATACAACAAAACTGCACTCTCAGTTAAGTTTCAATTACAGTCTCAGTTTTAAACATGTGGATTACTTTGTGAAATGAAACAAAACAAAACAAAAACGCAACAAAACCACTTCACCACGGTTTAGAAAAAGAAAAAGATAATTGTTTTGATTTAATTGTTTAAAATAATTGTGTTACATTATTAAAATGATAGATGTTAAATCAAATAAATCGATGCTGTCTTTTTTAGGAGAGTAAGAAAATGAAGTTTTGTGAGAAATGTTGCATTAAGTATCACTTCACTCCCCCCCCCCCCTTCTCTCTCTCACTGTCAGTTTGTCAAATCCTCTCTCCCCGAGCTTGTTGTCACCTATAACTCATTCCTCACCCTGCCTGTCTCCCTCGTCTTTGTATCATCTAATTCAGCAAAACTGGATCGAAACTTCCCTGCTGGAAGGCTCAGGATGTCAGATGGCATAAAACCCCTGTTCCACAAAAGCTAAACCCCCAAACCCTTTAGGTTCAAAGCAACAGACTCACTTCACATGACGCAATCATTTTGCATTGATTGTTCCATTTCTCACTTGCATTCAGCTGTTTTTGTTCAGTGAGAGATAACATTCAGGGAGTGTGTGTGTGTGTGTGTGTGTGTGTGTGTGTGTGTGTGTGTGTGTGTGTGTGTGTGTGTGTGTGTGTGTGTGGATGGGAGTTGAGGAGGCATGCAGCATCCCACTAGGGTTGAGATTCTTAAATATGCTTCCCTTGCTTTTGTTAAATGTGATGCAATAGTGATGCAGGGCTGTCAGTGTGTGTGTGTGTGTGTGTGTGTGTGTGTGTGTGTGTGTGTGTGTGTATGTGTGTGTCAGACAATGAATGAGTGAGTAGTTGTGAGTCAGTGCAGATCTGAGTCTGTGTTTAAGGCTATTTTTCAAGCTAGAGAAAATTATAGGTTCTCTATTGATGAGAGAGGGAAACCCCTCCCATCCTAACCTTGCCATCTGTGTGTGTGTGTGTGTGTGTGTGTGTGTGTGTGTGTGTGTGTGTGTGTGTGTGTGTGTGTGTGTGTGTGTGTGTGTGTTAGTAAGAGCATGTATGCCTGTGTACATGCACATGGATGTGTTTTAGTGCAGGTGTGTGTGAGTGGCAGCGCTGCTATCTGTGCCATCACACGTGGATGTGTGTGTTAATAGAGAATGCCCCATACTGCCACTGCCTTTGTTTGCCAAGGACATACATATGCATGAAGCCTGTGTGCGTGCGTGTGTGTATGTGTGTGCATGGGGGGGTTTACTAATTACAAGATTTCTATCATGAATATGTATGGCCGCATCCTTTATTATGGGATTGGCTTAAACACATCACACAGAGGGACGAGTGGCAGAGAGAGGAGAAGGGGGGGTGGGGAGGGGGTGGTGAGGGCTTGAGAGTGGAGACGCCTCTTCAGAAAAAAAAGAGATGTTTTCCTCTGCCATTGATTTGAACCTTCAACCTCCACTGTGCTTGTTTTTATTCAGCAAAAATAATATTCGTGTTTTCCAACTGTCTCAGATACTTAACCACTCCGTGTCCTCTTATTAGGGTTACATTTCATTTCTAACCAAATGACAAAACAAAGTAGAAATGTGTGTGAGTTTTATTTTTATTTTTACGAGTGATTCATTTCACTAGTCTATACCAAAGTCTGATTTTGCCTATTTTAATCACGTTTAATCATTGGTTGTTTGATGGTCTTTGGTTGAGACCCTTCGTGTATTGTTTCTGCTAACTAACTAAGTGTTTCATTTCATTTATTTTAAATGCTGCTGTTATTAGAGACATATAATCAGTTACTTTCTGTGTGATAGAGGATTAGTTACTACATGACCTAATACTCCCCGACCCCAAAAAGAATTAGAGCTTTTCCACATTGGGATTAATTATGTATTATATAAATTGACAATAATAAAGCGAAGTTAAGAACATTTTTTAATTTAAAAATGTAATAATCCTACAGAGAGCGATGGAAGATCCTTTACTTAAGAAAAAGTAATAACATCACAGTGTTCAATACAAGTACAAGTCCTGCATTCCCAAATGTACAAGGTACATTAATGCAAAATATACTTACATTAAAAGTACTTTTATGTATCTGTGCCATCAGATATTCTATTAGATAATTGCTACTGATGCATTAACATGTAATAAGGATTTTAATGTTTTAATGTCAAGATAAAGACTTTATACTTGTATACTTCTGGACATGGCTGAACTAAAGGAGGACATCTGATCCCGTGCTCCAGACCCCCAACTGTTTGAAGGTTTTACTGTATGTAATTAGATTCATTGCACATTTTTGCAACCATTTGAACCACTTAAGTACATTATCAACTAAATTGTAAACTCAAGTAAAGTACAGGTATCTCGAAATTGTACTTAAGTACATTACTTGAGCAAATGTACATTCCACTCTTAGATTGTCATAGATTACAGCCTCCCACAGATGATACAGATAATGCAGTCATAGTCTGTCTTCTGTTTGGTGCGAACACAGTCTCGCATACATTTCTCTGAATCACTTACTGAAGATAAACCTGAAGAAGTGTTTCCTGTCCATGTGTAGAGCATTTAAGCAGCGTGCCACTTCATCTCTGTCCCTTCTTTTTTTCCACTGCTTCCTCTACTCAGCTCTTCTCCCTCTTTTTCACACACAATGCACAAACGGTCCCAATTTAAACTTACACTCATGCGATCTGACATGTATACAAAATACCAGGCATTAGGTATTTTTCTGGCTTGTATTGTTTTTCCACATGGACAAACTCAATTACAAGAGTCGTGGAATTTTTCCATGTGAGAGGTGGAATGCAAAAAATAAGAAGGGATGTAAACAATGTACACAGAAGGTAACGGCAGGTGGGGGAAGGCTACTTTGACTCTTCCTGTCACTGTCGACTGTCGACTGTCTCCGGGGTTCTCCTTAATCACCCTTTCTGATCATGCTGCGGTGTTACTTCACTGATACTCAGCATCTGCGTTTGTTAGTGTAGCGGCTAAACAGGTAGAAGTCTTGCATAAAGTGACACCTATTATCCACCTCTGCGCTCTCTTACTTTGCGTCTCTTTTATTCTCCCCATACATTTTCCGCTTTCTCTTTTTGCTCTACCTCCCTTTCCACTCACCCCAACACCCGGAAATCACACAATCAGAAGACTATGAATGCTGCTATCTCTGCCCCCCCCCCCTCCCGCCCACCCAGTACGATACCTCTGACAATAGTCTGGCAATCCGAGCAGAGCGAAATAAAGGAGCAGGACAGGTTTTTAAAGAAGAGAGAATGTCAACTGTCAGTCTGGTTGTGACGTTGGAATCAGTGTAAGCCATCAAACTTCTATCCTGAGAGAGAGAAGAAAGGGAAAAGGAAACAGAAAGTAGGCGGCGTGTATGTAGCCAAACTGTAATAACTGCTTGAGTGCATGCTAGCTAAAGAGGCTGGTCATCCTTTTAGTTTGTAGGGCTTGATTTGTTATTGTATTCCAAAGCTGCTCTCAGCATCTCTCCACCTCGTGCACGGGCTGGTGTGACAAGTCTGAGTGTTTGAGAGGGCAAGCTCCTTTTTGCATGGGAACGGTGCTGATGTGAGGTAGAGAGAGAGAGGGAGAGAGAGAGAGAGAGAGGCGATCAGGGCCGCCGGTGTTTGTGAGCATTAACACAGACATCACAAGTTCTCAAAGTGAGAGAGGGCAGCGGGGTGCAGCAGGGCATTGAGCTGGAGAGAAAGAGAGGTTGCAGAAGAGAGGAGGAGAGGAAGAGAGGCGGCCGTGTTTGAAGAGAGCTGTTGAGATAAATCAGTATGTTTACGTTCTGGAGGAACAAAGTGTTCCGTTGGCAGAAGAGCACTCGACTGTCCATTTCCCCTCGGACTGTTTTTACCGGACCTTTTCTTGTGTGTGTGTGTGTGCGCGCGTGTGCATGTGCGTGTGTGTGTGTCTGTGTATTTTGCGGCAGCGTCAAGGCCAGTTCTTGTGCCATTAAAGTGTAAGCATGTCAATATTAAGGGGATCCTCCCCTCGCGGACAGTAAGATGAGTACATTAATATTAAGAGGATTGCTATGGTTTCTGTCTTTGAAGACTGAAGCCTCCATAAACCACAAGGTCACTGACTGATTTATTATTTGTAATAGTGTGTCGAGGTAAGTGTAGGTATGTGTGTCCCAGAAAGACAGAAATATAACATGCTTTTGTAACGTATTTGTAAATATTTACTGTATATTTTGGAGGTTTGTGGATCGTCTGGGTGAAATTCAAGAGGTCCTCGTGCTTTCTGTTGGTGTCAGTCTGTATATGTTATATAAAGAGTAAATCTAATCGTGTAAATACTGAGGCTTTTTCAGCACTGTTTTAAAACACTGATACCGAGGCCTGGTTATAGAGCCAAAAATGTAAAAAAAATGTTTTTATTCCTTAAAGCAAGAGTTTTGTATTGTTAGTGTCAAAACAATTTGTAGTGATACCCAGCCCTGCTATTAAAAGCAGGACAGCGTGAGACGGTCAGCAATGTGACTTGTTCTGTAATTTAACATTATTACCAGTGTTATTGTCCTAATTTACACTTTTCTCATCCTTAAAAGCCTGTTTGAGCTCCCAGTCAGCACAGTGTCAACAAGGCACTTGTTACACCCGAGGTGCCGGAATAAACGCAGCTGACTGCTGCCATTAGACAGGTTAACAGTGTCAACAATGTGGGCACTGATGACAAACGCGCATACCCACAATATTGTAATACAGACATAGACAAGAAGAGATTATGAAGCAGAACCAGGACTAAAAGTAGAGAATAAAATAGACGGGACAGACAGAAGCCGCAGCTGATAGCGAAACTTTAGTGTATCTCCTCCTGACTCTAACATGTGTGACACCGCCAAGTGGAAAAGCGCTGCAGTAATGCACGATATCAAGCTGTGAGACAAGAAGGAAACCGCCTGTATGTATCTGCAGCGATTCCCTCTCTTCCTTGCACCGTCTCCTATCCATTGTCCTTACATATGGTTCGTCTATCAGTGTCCAAACTGCCCAGGGCAGAGACAGAAAAGGGGCGTGTGGGGTGTGGTGGAGGGGCTTAAGCGCTCTTGCGTACAAGAGAGAGGAGAGAATGATAGCCATTCTGCTTTTATTATCTAGAATGTATCAACTTAATCACAGCTCCATTCTCCCCCAGTCCTCCCCTGGGCTCAGTGGGAGACACTGAAGGAAAATTGGAAAAGTATCGCTGAGCTGGAGGTAGAGACGAGTGGAGATGGACAGAACAGGGGGATGGGGGCGTGCGAGGAGTAACTACCATAAAGAGAGGGGCAGAGAGACACAGAGGAGAGAGGGGAAAGAGAGAGAGGGGGAAAGAGATAAACCTGCTAATTTTTCATGGCCAGCCGGTCGTAATCACAGTGTTCGGTGCTCAGAGCCTTTAGACTTGGCCAATTTGAATGTGTGCATATGCATACTTGTGTGTGTGTGTGTGTGTGTGTGTGAGAGTGTGTGTGAAGGAAGAAAGATGGATCAGGCTTTATTACCAAGACTTAGGGGACCCCCCCCCCCCCCCACCCCTCAACACCCCCAACCCCTCACACTTCCCTGTGTCCCTGCCTGACTGCCCAAAGTTATAATAGTCACTATCATAAAGACACATTATCCTCTGATAAAAGACTGCACTGTCCTAAGGCTATAAAAACACTCAAACTTCATTTATTTGCCATATATGGCCCCAGATAGAACTAATGAACTAACGGAAAAGTGTCAGAGCAATCACAGAAGAATCCCGGATAAAGTTCTTTTCCAGTCACCAATTTGGAAATTATTTGACCACTGGCGGAAAGAGTGTGTGTGAGTGAGAGGAAGAAGATACAGTATTGTCCTTCAAAGCTGACGAGAGTGCCGAAGCTCGTGAAACGTACCATTTTACTCTTCCCATCTCTGCTAAATGCATAGTTCGGGTGTGAATGAACCTAAACCTCAGAGAGCTTACGGCGGTGTGTGTGAGATGAAAGATATGCCCTGCAGAGTGGTGCAGTGTCAATGACATGAAATACCTGGCACTGTATAAACAAAATTGTTCTGGAACATGAGCTCAGTCCAGTACACACACACACACACACACACACACACACACACACACACACACACACACACACACACACACAAACACCAAGCAGGTTAATAATGACCATAATCACCCATCCCCAACACACACACACACACACACACACACACACACACACACACACACACACACACAAACACAGTTTGGCAGCACATGGCCATGTAAGGGGAAAACCACTGTGTCTGTTTACACTAAAACACGGCTTGTCTGAGTGGCTTTAGAGCCCAGGCAGAGCGGGCAGCCTTTTTAACAAGCCTTTAAAAAAAACAGGCAAACACACACACAGCCTTCCCTTCTTCTTCTTCTTCTTCTTCTTCTTCTTCTTCTTCTTCTTCTTCTTCTTCTTCTTCTTCTTCTTCTTCTTCTTCTTCTTCTTCTTTTCTTTTTCTTCTTCTTCTTCTCCACATGCTCTCATCTGATCTGACCAGGTTGGAAAAACAATGCTGTAATCCATCTATTTTTTGCCCGCTAAGTGTAAATCATCACCTGTATGTTACACTAAATCTGTGTATTCCAAAGTAGGACATGTGAAGGAGCAATAGAGGTGTTATGTCAGTGACATTAAGCTGTGGCTGCTGCTTACTTTGCTCTCATCCTCTCCCTTTCTCCTTCATAGCGTGTGTCTTCATTACAAGCACTTGCCTCTGTTTCTTCCGCTGGGGGGAGTGTGTGTGTATATATTTGCATCCTTGTGTGTGTGTGTGTCTGCAGGTCAGAAAGGCAGCATTTGTTCTGTGAAGGCCTATAAACATCTGCGATCCCTTTTAAGGGATTGTTTAGATTGACGGAACGGGAAAATAAACGTTCTCAAGGAGGCCAGGCGCTCTTTACTGACAGAGAGATCTCCGCTACCAGCACAAAGTGTGTTTGTGTCTGTGTGTGTGCATGTGCGTGTGTGTGTGCGTGCGTGTGTGCGTGTGTGTGTGTGTGTGTGTGTGTGTGTTGAGCCTAAAATGACAGGTTATTTTTTTAGAAGCTGTTTTGGTGATCAGATGACTCTCTTTTATGTGAACCCTCCGTGACCTCTCTTCTTCTTCTTCTTTTTCCTCGGTGCCCTCCTCTCTCCTAATCTACCTACTACCTCAGCACACTAAAACTCTCAGCAACTCACACTTTTCCTCTTTTTTTTTCTCTCTCTCCTAAAAGCATGGGTGTTGTTTCTACCCCACCCCCAGCAGTTCATACCCACGATAACTCCCTCTCGTCAGCAGCAGAAACTTCTCCCCGTCTCCTCTCTTTTTCATAACACTCCTCCGTATGCCGAGGAGTTGTTGTGTCTGGGTTGCGAGCAACATGTGGAATATATCAAAACCCTCTCTGCCTCTTAACACACACACACACGCACGCACACACACACGCACAGACACATACACACGCACACACACAGATCTAGTAGTGTAGCACTGGGCTCCTTGAGAACGTCCAGCGTGAGGAAGTGGGGTGTCCTTCCAGCCGTGATTTAGGTCAGAGGGAAGCAGGGATGGGAGGCTTCTCTGCTCTCTGTTTATTTGAAGCAGGAGCCATTACTGCTGTCTCTAGGCCGTATTTATACACAGACACAGAACAGATGCACGCTGATACAACTGGGCCCTGCGCGCAGTTTCTCTCTGTGCGCATTTGTGTGTGTGAGTAAGAAAGAAAGGGCATGCGTATTATGTGACTCGGGAGGGAGATGTGTGTCTGTGTACAATGCACAGTAAAAATAAACTGCGGTGATTTGTGGTCTGGGCCTAATAGAGGAAGGGCCAGCACTTTTAGCGGGAACAGTGTGCAGCGGTGGGCCTCAATGCAGCAACATTGGGAGTCTACAGGGACTGCTGGCTTCCCTCCAGTCCAGTCCCAACGTACTTGATTCACCTAATGAAAGACATCTAATCACAGAACTGGGCTAAAGTAAGCAAGCAAGTCCATCTGCTGTGTGGAGTATGAGTTAAGGGTTTGCAGCAGAGTAAATGAAAGTGTGTGTGTGTGTGTGTGTGTGTGTGTGTGTGTGTGTGTGTGTGTGTGTGTGCTCCAAGATTGTGTGCAGGCAGCCCGGCCCTGTAGAATCTGTGTGGTGTAAACTAGTCCCATGGCGTCTATTGCCTGTCTGCCATTACTGCAGGGTTGCCACAGCTTGTAAAAGCCTCGTTAACACAAAGACCTGCTCACATGTTAATTGGCTAATTGACTAATTAATTTTTGCATAAAGGCGTGCACGGGGAGAAAGGCTAGCTAATTGAAAGTGACTATAGGTTTAATTACGTGAAGAAAGGGTGAGGAGGAGGGAGTTGTGAAGATATGTTGTTCTTTTTCACGGCATTTGTCTTATATGTTTCCTATCTCACCCTTAATATCTCTTTACACTTGGATCCTCACATCTCACCTGTCACTTCCATGTGTTCACTCCTTTGTTGACAATTACTTTGCAGCCAAGGCGGTGAGTTACCCATATCTGAGTCTGATATGAGTGTGTCTGTGTTTGTGAGACACAGTGACAGACGGGGGCGTTTGAGTGAGTGAGTGAGAAGATAAAAGCATCTTAACAAAGGTGCTTTTTTACTTTCATAAACATTCCACATTCCATTTTTTTTCAGGCTCCTCTTTCACAGCGTGTTTCTGAGAAATAATTAAGGCATGAACACTAGGCTGTTATGGAAACCACGTCATGCAGCTAACCATCTCCGGACGTCTCTCGCAGAGAGGCATCAGTGTGATCATGCATTCACATCAACAGTAATCTAAGTCCAATTATTGAACAATATGTAAAAGTGACACACACATCGGGACGGAGACAGAGGAATGTACGAGTGAACGAATGTCTGTTAATTCAATTCCAACCCACCGCTCACTAAAACACCACCACAAATTAAATCGGCCATGGGAGCAGACGGCTAACAAAGGAAATTAACAATGATGCTGCCTCTGTATTAGGGCATATGGATTCGCTGCATGTTTGCTGCGTGTGTGTAGCCGCTGCCTCGCGCCTCTGTACGCAGAGAGAGGGGGGGAAAAGGCCAGTTTTAATCAAGAAATCCATTCCACTTTTCTAACCCCTCTTCGCTTCTTGCTCTCCTCCCTTCATGGCAG
Organism: Cottoperca gobio; assembly: GCF_900634415.1. Classification (NCBI taxonomy): domain Eukaryota; kingdom Metazoa; phylum Chordata; class Actinopteri; order Perciformes; family Bovichtidae; genus Cottoperca; species Cottoperca gobio. Next base: position 12,471,996 of record NC_041359.1, on the reverse strand, counting down.
GCTTGTGTGGAAACAGAAGTGCTAAATTACCCTGGAGCAGTCAGACAAAAACATCTTGTTGGGTTCTAAATTGCTTTGCATGCATGTTAATTGGACAGAAATCCCTGCAGTGTATTTGGGTTTTTTTTGCTCCAGCATTTGTGTGTAACTTCATGAGTGTGTGCGCGCCTCTGTACTGTATATGTACAGTATGTGCGCGTGCAGTGTGTGTGTGTGTGTGTGTGTTGGGCAGAACCGGTGAGCTATTATAGCTGCAACGGCTTGCAGAGATTTGGAGGTTATCTGTTTTTGTTGGTTAATTGTGAAGCTGATAGTATCGAGGGTCTGGGCCAATTCAAGTGGGCTTTCAGCCAAATTACCTCAGTAATCGTCTGTGTTCAAGTCCCTGGATGCTCTCACCAAGACAGAGCCCGGGAAGCCCTGAAGTTCAATGGAGAGGGGCAGATCTGACCCCAGCTTTAGACAGCTTACACTGTAATTGAAATGATATTTTTTTTTCACAGCTTTATTGGATTGCTGACAAGATTTCACCCAAAATTCCATTTGTGGTCAATTTATCCTGTTTGTTTTTAATTAATGCGGGCAGCTAATGAACTCAGAGGGAATCTCAGCCAAATGATCAGAATTTCCTCCATGCGACCCCCCCCCCCCCTTATCTTTGAAGCAGTAGGCTTTGGAATTGGAGCATGAAATTGTTTGAAAGTAGGAAAGGAATTCACTTGGATGAAGTGCACAAACACTGAATCCAATACAAGCAGAGGGGACATTGGATTTGTAAATCCACTTTTCATATACTATGGCAAGAAATTTCATTGACTATGACTAAAGATTATTTGAAACTATAACTAGTTTATTGTGGCAAAGACATGAAGGACTAATAAAATACACATGCTGTTATCAGGATTTTTTTTTTCATGTGTTGATTCAATTAATTCAAAAGTGGAGCACATAGCATACACGCAGTTTGGTGCTGCAGTCTGTTGGCGTCTTGCTTCCCCTATCTGTCTTCTTCTCTTTCTCTATAGAAGATAAATCACCCCACTGCTGCCCTTGTCAAACTAGAAAGTATTCCGCTCGCTGAATGGGTTTAGAAAATAAATTAATAGAATGTGGTTGATGTCTTGAAGCTGTGTATTTAAAAAAATATAACAATTCTGAGAATGTGGCAGAAAGGCCTCCAATGATTCTCATCTTGGCTGTTATTATTCATGAGAGATTGACAATTTAAACTACATCTTAGATCTGATAGAAGAAAAAACCCCGATCATGCCTAACCTTGACAGATGATCCCTTGATGTCCTCATGACCCCTCTGACTATTTTTTTCTTTCCATCTTCTCTCACCGTGTAGGTAGTCCTGCGATTACATTCTGTGGTTTACGCATAATGTCTGAGTATACCGTAGCTGCCTTCGCTTCAGACATTTATTTCTAAATCGGACATCGTCATAACCCACTAACCTGCACAGAACTAGCTCTCTGAGAAACACAGGGAGACGGTGTTAAAAAGCAGCAAAGCGAATTGAGCAGGACACAAAGTGGTATTAAAACGGGGATGCCTCCATCACAACGTCTGCTTAAACCACCTCAAGTATTAGAGTGTTAAGAGTGCACAAGGTGGAATAAAAATTTGCAAGTCAAGGTTTGGCCTATTGAGCCGCCAGCAGGTTCGGCAGTAAGCAGTAGGCCTGAAATGATCTTTTCATGCGAAGAATAAGTTGTCGTCATCGTCATAGTGTGCTAAGCAGGACTCCAGGCCATGAATCCCCAGACGGTGACCTCATATCTCACCCCACAACACACACACACACACACACACACACATACACACACACACACACATACTCTCATGTATGCGTTGCTTCCTCTTCAGTGTATTTATTTCCTGCTTTTATCTCCATTTCTTTTTCAACTCTTTACTGTTTGTTTATACATCTCAGTAAACTGCTTAGTGTTGGTGTGTGTGTGTGCACCCACACACACTTCACTTCTATAGACAAGCGAGACAAGACGTCACTGTTTTTTAGTTTTGTTTTACAGCCATTTAGTTTCTGCCATTTCCCTTTGCTGTTGAAGGTTGGAGGAATATCCTGCTGAACATACAAACAAAATGCGCAAAAGAGACAAATACACACACACACGCGCGCGCACACACAGAGCGCGGTGAGAAGCTGTGAACATAAACACTTAACCCTGGAAAGATTCAATGATGGCGGATAAAAGAGTGATTTGTGTTCTGCTAAGGGGAAAATGAGTAATCCTATCATTCAGCGTGACATGCAACACAACACGCCGCATCAGTCACAGACGCACACACACGACACTAAACACTGCCTATCAGGATGATAAAAGCATGCCTCACCCACACAATAAAGCGTTTGATTTTTCTATTTTCCGTGTCATTCATTTTCTCTTCATGCTGTCGTAAACCTCCTCCGTACTCACTCTCTCTCTCTTTCCCCCGCCGGCATTGCTCCTGACACAACAGCACATATTTGTGTATTCATGTAAATATCTCAACTAATCTCTATAAATATATTTATGAGATTTAATACCTTTGTACTGTAATACTGTGCATGCTGAGCATTGGGTTTTACACCCTCATGATGACAAGTGTACACACACACACACACACACACACACACCCTGATACAGACACACATCTGCACACAGCTTGCATTGGGTGCATACCAATCCCTTGGTCTTTCTTCCTTCCTGTCGGGGCATTAATTCCTGCCCATATTTCCATCTGATTATGGTCCGGTTATACCCGCAACTAATTGAACATTAAATATAAAGAAAGTTAATGAAAATGTCCTTTATCCCCTCCAAACTAGGCCTGAGAACGCATCCATTAACGCAAATTAATCTGGCCCTGGTGCGTGTTGCAAGGGAGAAGATATATGCACAGTTTGCTGCTTTCCTCTCCGACCAGAATTATGGTCCTTCTCTCCGAGCAGGACAGTTAAATAACAAAAGATGCGTTGTTCTCCCCTTCTGAGTAATCTGGTAAGCCATTCCCAGAGCTTCATATCTGGCTGAAAACAATGTGACGCTGAGGCCTTGGCTCTCATTTTGGAGGGTTTTTGTCCTGGGGTTCTCCTCTTACTCCTGCTGGCCCATACATACCACCAGCACCCCCCTGTTACTGGTTTGGACATAAAACACTGTGTGCCGTGTGGGTCAGAGCATACTTTATTTTATTAACTGGGAAAGATGTGGTTGTTTTAATGGACAGGTGCAAGAACTGCAGCACCGACAAACAATACAGACAATTACAAGTCCATAAACTCGACTCGATGTGTCATTTTGATGAGTTCTGGCAAAAAAAAAGAAAAAAAAGAAATACAATATCTGTCACTCTATATCACATCTGAGGTTTTGATATAAAAAATACATCTTGGCAAGTCTGAATAACACTTGGAATTTATTGGCAGTATAACTGTGAATCTGCTATGAATTGAATTGTTTTCTAATGGGCTTGTTAGTTTTACTCCTTCTGTTCTTTTCCTTTCACTAGCGCTTCCTGTGCAAGTGGCTCTAACAGAGCCACAGACACCCACTGTGAGCGCGGCCAACAGACAGACTGACGCACAAGTAAAAAGGAGGAAACAATGAATGGATGGATGCTTTCATTCTGATGAAAGGAATAAACGCTAAGGCATTTATTTAGTCTATTATCCCACTAAAAAGCCCTCTCCATTCCTGCCCCCCTCCTCTTGCTCCCCCAGGCCCGTCATATTAGCATCTCTCCTGGACAGCGAGGGGTTAACTAACCCGTTTAAGGGGAACCACAGAAAACAATACTTGGACCCCAAAAAGACAATGGCAGTGCCTTTCTCCTCCGTATTTGTAATTTAACATCAAAAGGCTCCTCTCCCAGCGACCTCTGAGAGCCAGCGTCTCTTTAATGAAGCGCCCCACCCCCCTTAATCACATTCAAATTGGTTAGTGTTCAGAAAATAGAAATATGTATTAGATAGCAATAAATTTTCATCATTGGCTAAGCCTGCTTCTTAATTGTCCTGTCCCAAGGCTTGGGAATTTCATTGTTCGTTAGGTGCTTAAGTCCCCCATCTCATTCAGTCTCTCTGACATTACTGCTGAGGGCTCTAATGCCCAACTAATTTGAATGGGGATTTACATGATAGAGCAGGGAGCATTAAAATGTGGAGGGAAGGGAAAAAAGGAAAAAAGGAAAAAGGGGGAAACGGCTTCTTTCACTTCAAAAGTCACTTTGTTCAAAGTCAAATGACAGTGTTTAAAGATGCTCTATCTCTCTCTCCTCAGGATTTTGGACAGCGGTGGCAAGTTTAATGGTTCGTTATCTTAGCCCCTCTCTGTCTTCCTCTCTCTCCTTACTTCTTTTTTCTCTTTCTGCCGCCAACGGTACGCTTTTGTTTAGTGGCATCATACTGTGTCTGAAATATACATTGTTTTTGAGTGACTTTGAATTGCAAAACACTTCTGTCATTCCTTATTATTTTTCTCCCTCATGTTTCTGTTTCGCCGCATGTCACTCAATAGTATGCCATCGGGCATTTAGCAAGCTTATTGAATAGGCATGAATCTCTATATTTGTGCACACACATGTACTGTGTGTGTGTGTGTGTGTGTGTGTGTGTGTGTGTGTGTGTGTGTGTGTGTGTGTGTGTGTGTTCAGTGTGGTTGTAATATTAGGTTAGGCCTATTGCTATTACTTTCACTTCATTCTGTCTTGTGTTACTGGCTGGCAGCTGAGCTCTCGCAGAGAGAAAGAAAATGCCTGGAATTGTTTTCTGTTTGTTCTGGAGGTATTTTGGATCTGAGGCAGACAATGTGTGTGTGTGTACGCTTGTGTGCATCTGTTTGTGTTTCTCCAAGTATGTCTATTTTGGATCAGTGTGAAATAGAAGCAGTGGTGATAAAGAGAATCAGATGTTTTCTGATGTGCGCTGTTGGACATTGTGTGTGTGTGTGTGTGTGTGTGTGTGTGTGTGTGTGTGTGTGTGTGTGTGTGTGTGTGTGTGTGTGTGTGTGTGTGTCTGGCAGTACAGACATATAAATGTCCATAAGGCAGACACGGGGCAAACGGTTTGCATGGGCAATTAAACATTTGACAGTGACGCGGCTTGTTCGTGCAAGTGCTCACGTGTCTGTTTGTGAATGTGCATTTGGTATTCAGACAATCTAAGTGTCACACCCTCGCCCACCTGTTGTTACTACCTGATAGATGGCCTCTTGCAGCATCCAGCATTATGCTAAATATTAAGTGAGGAAAAGCTGAGTTATGAGACAGTGTCACAGCCTGCTGTTCACCCCGGCTTCAATAATATTGTTTGTTTCTTTTTAGCTCATAAACATTAACGCTCTCCACCTCCAATTCTCCATAATTAGTGTATTCGGTTTGACCCGCGTGTCACCGGAGATGAGAGGAGGTTGCAGAGGTTCAGGACTAATGAGAGAGAGGGGTTGACCTTAGACATAGAGTCAACCAAGGGCAAGAAGGGCATCATCATACAAAACACACAGTACCACACACAAATGTTGCAGGGGCAGGCCCAAAAGTGGCGAGGAATAACTTCTTATTTCATTACTTTCTGTGCTGTCAATAGCAGTGTGCTGGATTCTTCACATGATGAAGAAAGAAGAAAATAAAAGTGCAGCAGAACTGAGATGAAATCAATTTTGATGAGAAAGATTCATTCATTCCACACTTTATGAGTACAGTATCCAACCAACATCTTTCTGCTGTCATGTCTATACCTTGCCCGGCTGTATGTGTTTTAATCTTCAGCTCGTTATCTAAAGATATCGAGCCGCATGCCTTGCTGTCCGGAGACTAAAGATCAGAGTAAGAGAGGGAAGGGTTAACTCTGATAATCACCTGTATTGATCTGTGTGCGTTAGAGGAAAAACTGCTGGATCCAGAGCAGCCGACCATGAATGGTTATTGATTCTATCATAAAGACCGGCTGTCTCCTGAGTCTATGGCTCTTTAGGTAATCACTGATGCCTGTTTGTTTTTTTTCCCTCTGGCACTCCGACAAGTTCATATCTCACACCTGTCCTCCACATCTGTAGACTTTTTAAACTCATCGCACCCTGAATCTATGTCCCATTTGCCCAACATTGGCGCTCTGCCCCATCTTCTCTGGCATCTCATGTCTCATCCAACGCTTCATCCACTCTCTCTTCTTGGCTGATTTCTCACAATTGCCGATCTATGCATCCCTCAGAAACCTTCTCCCCCAAAGCCTCATTGTCCAACGATAGACAGACAAGCAAACAGACAGACAGGCGACAAACGAGTAAGCGCTTACTAATCAGGCTTATGATGCTAGTGGGCTAATAGAGCCTTGTGCCCTGCTTAGACCGCTGCTGTAAATGATTAGCCTGGCTCAGGCTGAGCTGCATTAGCTGGCCTGCCATCACTGATAACTCCCAGCTCCCAACTTTATTGCAGCGATAAAGCCCCGCTAGAGCCTGCATTAGAAACAATCAACCAATCTCCTCCGGTCTTGTGTCTAGGTGGGAATGACGGCAGATTGCGTTTTCTACACTGAGGCAAGACTGAGAACTGAATGAGGACGCACTCCCACGATGCCTGCTTCCGATAGCTGGGACAAAGTTGTACAAAGAACAAAAGGAAGGTGAGAGACTTTGCCTGTGACACTGAAAATGTTATCTCATGGTCCACATTAAAATAATAGTTGATAAACAAGTGATCACCTTCCCTCTTCAACATCTTCTTTCTTTTCTCAGTCTGATTGACGGGCGTTTTAATAGCTCAATACTTAATAAGTCATCTTAGGCTCAGACTCAGATCAAACCCTGAATCACATCACCATCACTAATTGAATTTAGCCTTAAAAATATATGAACACAGATTCATAACTATTGAGTGTGTGTGTGGCCACATTTTTTAACCTGCAGCAACCCTAATAGCCTATTTCTATGGAGAACACACACCAAAGACACACTGCCGACGCCCACTCACCACCCTTGGAAGCATATACACAAACACACACACATGCTAGCACACACATCCCAACCCTTGGACTGGCATGCTAACGGGAAGTAACGTATATTTTTATTTTGTGCTGGTCGCAGAGAGTTGGGTGTGATACGCAGTGCGTGCCAATGCAGAAACAAAAATCACACAAGGAACACACACAGGTTTACAGAACTAACGGCCACACACACACTCTCACCGTGCCCTCGCACAAGATGCACGCACACACAGACACAGACAAATGAGACCTTAGTGAAATAGCTGGTGGGTTTTCTGCTATGGTCATGATTTCCTTCAGGGCTGTGAAAACACTCTGCATATGGAGTCCATCTCCTCTATGGCTTAGCACTGAGACGAACACACACACAGCACCAACACGTGCACGCTCACACAAGGAATAATATTCTTTTACTTGCACTTTGTGCCCGCTACTGTAGAGGTGTGGTTTCTCTCTCGGTAAGAAGCAAAAAAAAAAAGCAATATAAAGGAAGAAAGAAATAGAGAAAGAAATACTTTCGGGAAAAGGACAGCTATTCATATCAGAAGCAGGAATGCCTTGATTGAGTAACCCTAGACGTAGGCCTATACACGTGTATGCGTGAGAAAAGACGTTTGTTAAAGTGAGTAAGCAGTGTAAGGTATTCTGGCACGGCAGGAAAATCAATAGGAACCGTTGTGTTTTTTTTTCATCAGAGCGGATGTCTATTGAGTTACCACAGCTCTGCTAACAGGTTATCAACTCGGGGCAATGTGTGTGTGTGTGTGTGTGTGTGCATGTGCGTGTGTGACTGCGTATATATTAATTAACATCCTTATCGCAAAAAAGGCACATAGAAACTATGTGTGTGTGTCTCTCTCTCTCTCCTTTGACTGGGTCGGGGTGTGGAAGTATTGACCAGTTGCCGGGGGATAGAAGCTATTGATTGTGACTTATCCTGCTGTTTATATTTGAACCCTGGGTTTAACCTCCATTGATCGACACACACCTCGCAGTCCGCAAGGTGTTCAACTCTGCTTTCCTCTAATGGGGCTAAATGGTTGTGTGTGTGTGTGTGTGTGTGCGTGTGTGCGTGTGCGTGTGCGTGTGCGTGTGTGTGTGCGTGTGTGTGTGTGTCCTGCGTAGCTTTACTTTTAGGGAGCATAGCCTGTAAAATTAGTTTTTTTTATTACAGGGAAGTAAAGAGAACATTTGATTGTCGTCATTAGGTGACGTATGTTGCACAGCAGCATTCATTTTTTTCCCTCCACTCAAGGAGAACATGAAAAATCTTAGAAAAGAATCATTACCCAAACCAGTCGTACATTTTTTATATTAAGTCCTCTTCAGTCTTTCACAGCCATGACAATTTTGCAAGGTCTCAGAAGTCGCTTGATTTAATGTGAATATTCTCCTTACATATTTAATAATTGGCTTAATAACATGCTTGTTATTCAGTGACCAATACTCACTAAGTTTACCTTGACACTCTCAAGATGTCACCCTCATACATTACTTACATACAAGCCTGCACCAACTCCCACAGACACGCGGATACAATGAAGTCGATTTTTGTTTTGTTTTCAAGTGCAAGGTTACACTTTATGCTCTCCTGTTCCACTTTTTGTTAAACTGTCAAAAATGTTCCTTTAAAAGCCTTAAATAAATTCTACCTCAGCTAGTTCAAATAAGCAATTATTATGTGTGAATGTGTGTGTGTGTGTGTGTGTGTTTGTCTGGAGCGCAATATCAGAAGTTAGTTAAAGAAACAAAGAAAACTGTTGTTTGGATGATACCGTTAGTTTCTGTGTGCGTGTGCGTGTGCATGTGTGCATGTGTGCATGTGTGTAAGTGTGTGTGTGTGTGTGTGCTTTCATATTTTCATCTGTGTATGCCCCTCTCCCTCCCTCTCCATTTGAAGGGTTGTAATGAGTCATCAGGGAGAGCTGATGTGAATTATTAATATTCAATCATGATGCTGTTCATGAATTAACTGAAGCCGGAGGAGGAGGGGTTGACAGGAGAAAGAGCGAAGGAGGTAGAGATGGAGGTATAGAGAGAGAGAGAGAGAGAGAGAGAGAGAGAGAGAGAGAGAGAGAGAGAGAGAGAGAGAGAGAGAGAGAGGGAAGATTCAACTTGAAATAGATATGTAGGACGAGAAGGAGGTAAAGCAGCAGGGTATGGAACAGAAAGACAGGGAGTCTTTTAAAAAGCCCAGCAGAGTGTTAGTTATAAGCTCGACTCATGGGACATTACTTGTGAGTTATGTTCACAAGTAATTCTATCTCTGCACTAAAACATACGCGTTGTGTTTTTTCATTTACTTTTGGTTGTAAAGAAAGGCAGGATGATACAAAGGAAAGCTAAACGTCACAGTTTTGTTTAAAGTAATAATTGACAGGTCAACAATTTAAAAAGAGAACTAATTGTATTTATGTAACTGGCATTGTAACATTTCTATGTTTGTATAACTTGAACTTGGTATTATTGAAGTCACTAAGAATTGGGAAATACTAAAATAAATATTTCTTTTAAAGATATTGTATTTTGTATTTGTGCAAATTAAGCATGAATATATTTCACCTTATGTCTTAAGTGTGCTTTTGTGTGTTTACATTATTCCAATCAGTTTATCTCATAATTCTATATATATATATATATATATAAAATATTCTTCAAATATAAAAGCTTTATAATTGACTTCCCACACCGCCACAGCGGATTGGAGTAGATCCTGAAATGTGCCCCTATGTACTGAAACAAGAATACATTTTGAATCCAGACCCTGAGAATCAAAATCGAATTGAATCGTGAGAGACGGAAAGATTCACACCTGTATTATTAATGTTAACAGAAATGAGAGCTCCATAACAGATTAAAACATTTTCTCCCGGAGCGAACATCATATTGCTTAATTGCTCATAAAGGTTTCAGACAGCTTTCAAAATTCATGTAAAACAGAAATGATTCTCTTAAAGTAATGTTGTTAAAAGCATTTATCATTGTATCATTGTTATGTAGCTGATCAAACACGTGTAACTCCCCAAGCGACAGAGTTTTGCATAGATCAGAAAAATGTGATTCAGTACATGCTGTCCACTCACAGATGGTGCTCTGCTCATCTAAGAGGAAACGGGTGTAACCAAGAGTGTGTGCACATCAAAGCCCTCGCATGGCCACTGAGTGGAAAAGAAAAAGTCAGTACAGAAATGTATTGTATTGGAGAATTAACATAAATGCATGTGGATCAGTCAATCTCTATAACTGGTCCTGGTGTGGTCACTGGTTAAGATTATTAATGTGTGTGTGTGTGTGTGTGTGTGTGTGTGTGTGTGTGTGTGTGTGTGTGTGTGTGTGTGTGTGTGTGTGTGTGTGTGTCCTGCGATGCATAAAAAGCTGTCATTGAGCTTTGGTTTTGATGTGCTTCTGTGTTCTGCTGTCACGGCAGAGCTGGATTGAGTTTACAGGTTATAGGTTATCAGATGCACACACACACACACACACACACACACACACTCATTTGCACATACGCATACACCTCTTTGTGCTTGTAAACCTGACCAAGCTTGACAGTTCTATCTGTGTGAGCAGACTCTCGGGCTCTCTCGCTGTCGTCTCTCTTGTTCTCCCTGTGTACCTTAATGTTTGTGTGTGCATTCGGGGAGTTTGACATGAATGATAGGATCGCTGTCGTTCTTACCGTTCATCATTTCACTCTGAGTGCTGTCCTGTGTCGGGACGAAACTGAAAAATAGATAGTTCTTAAGGAAACAAATTGATTAGGGACTAAGCTATAACACTGGTTTGTAATCACAGGTCGACACATTTGTGATATTATTAATCATAATATACGCAGTACGCAAGCATACTCAATAAATGCATAACATTTTTTTGTTAAATGTATTTGAACATCTTGCATCCCTTTTACCTCCATTCCTCGCCCCTCTTCTACTCTGGATGTCCCATTGGCTTACAATTTGAACCATTTTTATATCCGGTTTCCGCCAGATGTATATCACATTACTAACGCCTTCATGATCAATTTCATCCTTCATTTTTCCCTCTGGAAAGGGATGCATAACATCTAATTGAAACACATGCCAAAAGGTTCACAGACAAATACTAATTTCAACAAATTGTATTTCTTCTTTTTAACCCATCCAACACTTACTCTTCAATGCCCTCACTTTACCTTCACCACACAGTACAATACTGCCGCATGTATATTCTGTAATTGCTTCTCACAGAACTTTTAGTTTAGTTTTATTTATTTTTTTTACAGCTGCATGGAAACGTTCTTTTCCTGTTGCATCATTTTATACCCCCGACAGTGTTTGACTTATCTGATATCTTTGGAAACTTTTTAAAGCTCAGCTAGAATACAAAATGAGCTTCTGTGGGTTTTTACCAAAGCTCGGCTGCACACGATGCATTTGTAAACGGGATGGACCCAGTCAAAGGCCGTGGAGCTGAAGAGGTTAATGCATTTTATGAGAGTGGCCCCATGGTCTTGGCAGAGCTGCAGTTCCCCAGTGGTTTGCTGTGCCTGGCACACTCCACCTGGCACACTCCACCTGGCCTGGGCAGGAATCACACCCACAACTTAAACAGCTCTTAGCCCGCTCTTCAGATCAGACAGCGCCTGCCAGCCTGGCTGGCAGTAGGGACTCCTGAGAGGATGTACACATGCAGACACGCATAAATACACATCCACACTTAAGCATGACTTTAGAGACTGCGTTAACCCCATAAACCAAATCCTAAACTAATCTTTATCTTAACACTAAACTGAAGTCCTTCCCGCAAATTAATAAGAAGTAGCAAAATATCCCTTTGAGGACATTTTCAATAAGGAAAAATAAGTGCAGTCGAACTCACGTGCACTCTTGTTCCTCTTTTCTCTCTCAAGCCTTTTTCTCGTAATATATCAAACCAAATGTTGGGCACATTTTAGGCGAATTTCCAAAAAGTCTGTCAACTAGTGTTGTTTGAATATTCTCAAGAGGGTGTAACAAGGGCACATAATTAAAAGAGCACCAGAAGCTCTTCTGTCTCTCTGGTACGTTGGGGCATTTCATTGCCGCTCTCCACCAAATATGGCATTTATGTTATTTCATGAATTCATTTGTCTGGATTCTTTTGGAGCAGGGGAATATAACGCCAGGTTGCAGAAATACACTGATGCCACTGCTGGAAATAATTTAGGAAGAAGTTATTATTTACTTTAATCTGTTTCCATCAACCTTTTTTGTTTATGGATTCACTATTGTTTCACCTCAGCCAAGTGTTGAAACATTTCTAGACACATTTATACTTTAACTTTGTTACAAACTGGTGGGTGTAAACTGTCCCATTTCTTCTCTCTCTCTTCTAAATGCCTCTAAATATTCAGGCAAAAATCATGATCGACAATTGTGTTTTTTATGAAACTGTGTTGAAAGATGATCAGCTGTTAGGCTTTCTGTGGGTGGCTTGTCTTCATACATGTAAAATCTGGTTGTAAACTCCATATTCATGCATGTCTACAGGCATTCAGTGACAAAGAGTGTGTATGTGCATGCATATGAGTGAGTGTGTGAGTCAGTGTGTGAGACAGGCCAGAGGTAGAATGGTAGCATGCAGTATTCAGGGCAGATTAAATGAGGGTTTTGTTCACTTTGCTCCAGATGTTGAGTCTATGTGTTTTATTTTTACATTCTTGGCCTGCGGCCCGTATATATTTTGGATTGGGCAGGGAGTATATAATATCAGTGGAAAATGCTGCGGTCTGGTACCTTTTAAATAACATTTCCTCCTTTTTCTGCTGCTGTCCTGTTTTTCTTTCCATGTTGTCTTTTATTCGGGAATGAGCTTTGAGAGGTGATGTTTAGAAAAGCGCTGAAATGAGACTGGCTGCGGGGTTCAGGGAATCACTGGAGACCCCTACACACACATGCAGAACACACAGAAACCATACACACCAAGCTGCTAGTGCTAAACCCAAGGAGTGGGTGAAGAGGAGGAAGTTAAGGTCTTAAATGGAAAGGTCAGTCGGGCAGTCCCTCGTCTTGGGGTGGCCCTGCTTTGGCTGTGGGGAGCGGGACATGTAGTCGTACTAATATTTGGCTCCCTCAACTTGGCCAGTGGAAGGAATTATATCAAAGGTGCTCAGGGACCCTCATTTTGGACTTTCCTTTCCTCCATTTCTGATTTATTTCAGAACAAATCTGGGCCGAAGCAGGCTAAAATCTGCACTAGAGCAGTTAATGGAGTTGTAAAGCTGGGGTAGGCTCCAGGGAAATATAACCACAGGGCTTAAAAGTTCTCTCTCTCTCTCTCTCTCTCTCTCTCTCTCTCTCTCTCTCTCTCTCTCTCTCTCTCTCTCTCTGTCTGTCTGTCTATGTCTGCGTCTCTCTTTCTCTCTGTCCTGTGGTGGGCCCACTCCTGTTTGAAAAGCCACACTTCCCGGTCAGAAACAAACGTTAGATCCCTCACATCTACCCTCATGGTGGGCCCTGCCATCACTAATCCTTCGTGTGTGTACAGTACTGTGTGTATGTGTGAACTTTCCAGACTCTGAGCAAACTGATACACTCAGGTCGTAATCTGACATTTTAAAAACATACAATAGCTTCTCTGAAGTGACGGAAAGTATTGCATTGAAGCGATAAAAGGCAGAAGGATTGGAGAGGTGTGCCAGGCTGATAGGGTCCCTTTCAGTTTAGGTTGCACCCTCATCCATTGTCCTGCTTTCTTTTCCAGAGCTTTTTGTAAAAGTAAGGACAAACAGAGTTATCAAAGTTGCGCTGTGGTTAAGCAATGGCCCGCCCCTAAAAGAGAAGAGTGTATTGACCAGAGAAGAAGAGCAACTCTCAACTTTCATGGTGGGGAGGGGGGTGAATGAGTGTTGTTGAATGGGAGAGGGGAGAGGTGCTGCAGCACTCCTAGTCTGCCAAAGAGGGTGGGAGGGTGGCGGGGCAAAGGTCAGCGGAGGGGGAGGAGGTGGGTGGGTGGTTGTGCAGGACGGGTAGTGAAGGATGAGGGAGTGAGAGAGAGACGGCATCTGGATTCAGAGCTGTTTCCCAGCCAAGTTACATTTGTTTAGTCTGAAGGACAAGAGTGTAGGGGAACAGAGGGGGGGCAGAAAAAATGTAAGGCCAAGAGAATAAAAGCAGTTCAATAACAGGGAGAAGAAGGGGAGAGCAGGTGTGATTGTGCCTGCATAACATGTCTGTAAGTGCTGCATGATGTGTTTGGAGGGTTGTTTTTGTCTTATTTTTGTAGTCGGCCCCTTGGCCCTAATCGGTTATGATAACATTTGAATTTCCTATTTAATTGCGAAGATCCGTCTCTTAACACAGCTTTAAAACTATGTTCTCTATAGGGCAAGCAACAGGTCGGACAATCAGACAGATTGGAAACAATTCTCCATTTATAACTGTTATCCAAAAAACTCATTTGAACAAAGATGATCGTGCCCTAACGGACAACATTACTCAACATCTCCAACAGTAACCACCATTTACTTTCCAACAGATTCATTAGTACGGTCATTCCTGAAGTCTGCACCTCCTTTGGCTGTCACTCATTCCAGTTTGCCGCTCCGAGTGACTGGATCGAGTTGCAAAAGATAGATGGATAGATAGATTTGATCATTGCACCTGCTTGTACATTTGCTTCACTGTAACACAGTATATAGATCTATATTGGTGTTTATACTGTTTTAATTGAGTCTAATGTTGGTAATTGTACTAGTTGTGTCTGTTTAAATGTTTGGTATTGACTTGCCTTATGTCATTGTGAATGAGAAATGGTTCTCAATTGACATATCTAGTTAAATAAAATTAAAATAATAACATTATGAGTAATCATTTTATGACGTGAATTTCCCAAATAAATGTTTAAACAAGGGAACCCTGTCGGACTGCTGCTCTCATCAGGATAATTAGTGTAGAGACAGAGTGCTGCCAGAACCAATAGAAAAAAATGCTTAAACTGCAAAAAATAAAACCCAGGTCGTAGAAAAAGAAACTCCTTTAATGCTTTAGTATGTACGTGTGTTTTTGTTTGTGTGTGTGTGTGTGTCTATAAGGGTCTCACCTCTCTCCTCCCCCTTCTCACCAGATTCAGGCCTCAGGGGAGGTCAGCTCCTCTTGACCTCTGCGTTCCACAGCAAGGCCACACACACATATGCACCCAAACACTTCACACCCAAACACGCCGCACACACACATGCATATGCATGCACACTCAGACACAGTGTCCCAGCTCATAAACACCCTACTACTAAACACCCTACCCTAATACTAACAAGCTTGCAATGGGGCAGACACATAGACTGAGTTGGAAGGAAAATGGGAAAAAGTTGACAAAAAAAGAGGATAAAAAATATAATACTTCTCTCTAGTGAAAGAGAAGAGGAAATAAGTGTGTTTTTGGAAGAACTGTATGCCAAGAAACCTTTTTTTTTTTTTTAAGAAAAGAGCAGCGAAGAGAACGGGTGAGAGGAACATGCATCCGACATGCAGTCATCCAGACAGAGACCAATGTTTTCACCTTTCAGTGTGTCCCAGAGCCTCCTTGTTGTAGAAAACACAGATAGAGCTTTGTTTAGCTGGAATTTGGTTGTCTGCTCCATGCACATTCCCCAGCCCCTCACTCACTGACCTCTGACCCACTAGATGCACACACACAAACACATACACACACATTGACATGTGGGGATTTCTAGGATATATACAGTATGCACAGTCATACAGTACATTGTGCTCGATTCTTCCCTTATAAGCTGCTTCTGTGTATGAGCATGTATACAGTCCTTGCCTGCCTCTGTATATACTGTATGTGTGTTAGACCATGTATGTGAGTAAATTAGCGTTTATGTGAAGGTTGACATGGTTAGTGGCAACACTTTTTAGGTAATTGCAGCTTGAGACTTACTGAATAGAGTAAAGTGATTTTTTTTATAAAATGTCAATCTATATGGCTCAATGACCTGTGACCCAGCGTCTTGTCTGTGACCTCATCAAAGGGAGACGAGCAAACAAGCATCCCTCTTGAGGACAGCAGCCATTCATCACTCCATCTTTGTCCCCTTTTAGAGCCTTCTGTCTGTCGTAAGGAGAAATCAATGTCTTAAAAGGATTGCGAGAGACACAAAGAGCACAGTCTCTCACATACGCACACACACACACACTCTGCCATAACGAAGTACAAAGAGAGAGAATCTGTGCACAGCACTACTTTATGAGTTTGCTGTGAGGCTGTAGCCATTGTTTGCACTCAAAGTACTTGACCTTGTGATGAAAGGAGTGGAACAATTTTGCAGTGCTGCATTTAGAAACTCAAAGATGGGCTGGTCTCATTGTACCCACTGAAAGTTGTTTGTGCCTTACAGAGTTTCTTAGAAAATCTTTTTCTTCAAATGATCACACTGTATACATAATGTAAAATTACTGCCGTTTTGTTCTGTGGTTATATTAGCCAGCTTCAGCTCTACGGCACATTCTGCTTTGTGCCTAAGAAACAACGTCAGCTTCTCAACTGATGATTGTGAGTGATTGTAAGCTGAGAGAGAGACAGGTCAGGAAGGTCCAACATTATTGCATTGATGGTAAAACATATTTCATACAATTAAGACGTATTCTCAGACACTGCTACCAGACCACAATAACTTCTGTTACTTCCTGCCGAGCGTTCTCCTATTTTTGCAGTTTGCAACCGTTAATAGGGCGACCAGGTCGCAGATCTTTTATGTGCATTCCATACTGTACGAGTAAACTTAACCCAAACAATCTTTTGCATGTGCTTGTGGTTGGTCAGGAAGATGTGGAATTCATGACGTTTGCCAAGTGCTGAGTAATGTACTCACGCAGTGTTTGATTTGCAGTGTGTGCTTGTAACTGCAGTGGTTAATCTACACTGTGACTGATGGCAAATGGTGAATTACAGTTAACACTTGGAATGCATAATGTATGTTTGTGCTTGTATATTGATTGTAAAGTTGACGGAGACGTGTACAAGGGGAATGAATCCCTCTAAATAACTGTAATCGACCAGCTGCATAATATCCACGTGGTTGGAGGGTAAATCTGTGCCAAACCTGAAAGAAAGCTAATTTGTCCTCCTCAATATGCAGGGTGAATAACAGGGAATGCAACAGCTGCAGCACACAAGTGCTCAGCAAAGTTTAGTGTCTGTTTTGTCTACTCTGGCACCGTGTCCAGACTTCTAATAGACGGAAAAAAAACAGTCTGTTTAATTAATACCATCACTGGTGCACATGCGTATAGATTTTGCTGGTAGTCTGGACTGTTTTTTTGATTATCCATTGTTAAATGGTTGGTCAAAACTCAGATATGCTCATTGGCAACACTTTTGAATGCATGTGTTTGCACCGGCTTGCACTCAGTGTCCTGTGTGTTTGCTTACAGTCAGTTAGATGGTTACCATTTACTGTAAGAGGTAAGCGGTGGAATGTCGTATCACTTATCAAACTGCAGCAGTGAGATTGTACACATTTTTGTCAAGAAATGTTTCATTCAAACTGAGCCAACACTCGCGCTACAAATGTATGTACATTTCGATGACCATGAAAATCAGAAAGGTACATATGGTAGATGGTTTCATCACAATACTCCCACAGTGCTCAATCCACAGTCAAATGCAACAACTAAGGAGCATAGAAAGTGAACAACTGTGAATACCTGCAAAACAATAGTTAGCATTGAAGAATCCTTCAACCTGGTCGGTCTTCAAACATTTTTGAAGGGTCCTTCCTGCTAGGCTCTATTAATTCTTGACTAAGGACTGCTGGAGAAATCTGAATACTGTCAGTAATTCATATCTCTAAAAGTATCTAATGTCCTAACGGACTGAAATGGATGGATGTTATAAAAGGCCTTGATGTCGCTCACCTCTGTAACAACAAGATGATCTTTGAGCAGAGTACGTCATATTCTGGTCCGGCTCTGAGCCGAACCCCAAGCGCTCATGAATAAAGTTGTGCTCAGAGGGGAAAAACAAAAACTGGACTGCAGAGAGCTTTGTTTCTGTATGCATGTGTGTGCTGCGTTTAAGCACTGGCATAAAGCGGTGGATGTCTGACACTAGCTGGCTGATGAACAGAAATGCTTTCAGTAGCGATGGTGGCAGCAAGTTCAAACTTTAAATATGTGCAATAAGCAAACATGGCAATTATCAAAAGGATAATGGTAATGTACATTTATAAATCTCATGCTCAGGCTCATCTGTCACGTAGAAATGAGACCCGCGTTCAGTCCGCAGCAAAGATGAATAACTTCATAATCCCTCTTGGGGAAATCCTTTTTTCCTCCGTCGTTATCTTTTCATTACACACACAAGCCCTAGAGACTGCCGGTCCTCACTCTGTACCGAAGGTTGTGATGGACTTGAACCGAACATGCTGTGGTTCTACAGGGAAGTCCTCACAGAGTCAGCTACTGCCTCTAAAGTCACTGCCGAAACCCGGGATCTAACGCTCTCCCAACTGAGCTATTTCAGCACGTAATTGTGTCCTGGGTGGGATCTGTGGCGGATATCATGAAACTCAATGCAGACCTTTTGAAATGCAAGGGTCTTTTTGGGGGTGTGTTGCTGCAGCGACCAGTGAGACTCATGGAGACGGAGCGACTGGAAGCCTTTGTGGCATAATAGCAGTAATTCACTGAGTGGGAAACATATATTTTGTTTTTGGACCAACCCCAAACAAGCTGATTCTAACTTAATGTGTTGCGCTTTTTTTTTGCAGCTAAGGAAACATCATTCCTGTGCTCTGACCGCTTTAGAGTAGAAAAGAAGCATAACGAGTTTAATAGCAAACTGTGAAGAAGTGCCACCTTTGACTTTGACCTGTTGAGTCTACTGAAGGACTCCTTCAATCATCCATTTTTCCTTCTGGCTGTATAGTATCTCTCGAGAGAAAACTGCTGACAAACTCCCCAGAAGTCAACAGAACAACACGAATAAGAGGTGAAACCCCCTACATAGTTCAGCAGTATTACAGAGAAAAGCAAGCATGTGTTGCTGGTTCACTCATGTCTGCAGAAATGATGATGCCTCCTGTTGGCCACTAGGGGCAGAGTGGCTGATAGGGGATAGGATTTGTATGCCTTTTAATCTCTGGACAGATCACATGCTTAGCATCTAAAAGTCCCACACTTATGGGGAAAAGATTATACATCTAGCAGTTCTCATTTTCGTGTTTTAATTATTATTATTATTTTAAATTATTGGTCCGCATTTAAACAAACAAACATAAAAAACACTCAGGAGAAGACAAGGACACATGTATGTGAGCAGACAAACAACAAAGCTGAACAGAAACATACAAACATTTTATTCCTTTCTTTTTTTCCCCTTTCTCCTTCCTTCTTTTTTTTTTTTGAAAGATGGGGTGTGGGAAAGGGGTGGGATTGTAACATAAAGATGACAGTAGTAACAAGGTGGCATTTCTGTTTTCCATTTTATTTACCATGAAAGTATCAAAATGCTTAAAAACAGTATAGCATGATAGCTACGACAGCATGTAGCATTGGTTGGTTTTTGCATTTGTATTGCTGTAAGGTCATAGTTCATGGGTGAGTTTAATGTTGTGTGTGTGTGCGTACGTGCGTGCGTGTGGTACTCTGTCATGGATCAGTATGAATGCCTTATTAGCAAGCGCCACTGAAACCCTGTAGGCCTTTCAGAATATGAGTACCATTTTAGAGAGCTGCTTTTGCTGTCGCATCCTAACTACCACTTACACAATACGTTCTGCTCACTCACACGCACACACACGCACACACATTAGCCCACGCACATACACTCAACAGGCACTTGTGTGTGTGGGCAGCTGGCTGAATTGATGGAGCGGGATTCTGCATCCTCTGGGGAGCAGAAACACACCACTCTGTTTAGCATCAGAAAGGCTACATTCACTCTTTTCATCTGAGAGGTGAACTGAGGAATGCCCTCAAGGTGTGGACCGAGGGATAAAGATGGTTCCAGGGGTGTGGTGTAGGTTTTAGGTGGCCAGCGGTCTCTACCTTTGGTGTTGCGTTTCTTCCTCCGCCTATTTCTCTTTCCTCTCTTCTGCGTTAAATCTTTCAGTCCTCTGTCAAAGACTCACACGAGGCAGTGAACAGAGGTTACAACTGTAAACAGTAGGGGATCTTTTCATTTTCTCCGTTTTCCCCTCTCCTCGTGTCTGTCATGTCCCCAGTTTGTTTGGTCTCTTCTTGTTTCTCTCCTATACCCTATGCCCCCCTCTCCACTTTCTTATCAAACAAAATGGCACTGAAGGGAGCATGCACTCGCACACACACACACACACACACACACACACACACACACAGACACAGGTAGCAAAGTTTCTCCTGGAGTTTTCTCAGCAAAACCAAACAAAACATAAAACGGCGCTGACGCAAAAGAGTGAGGGTGGTGAGAAGGAGGAGAAGGAGGAGGGGGGAGAGAAGAGAGGGAAGTTATTTTCTCTGGTTTTTGAGGCTGTGCCACATGTACTTCTGACAGGTGGGAGGGGAGATGAAGCGTGCATTGTGTTCGCTTGCTAATTAGCATCGTTAGCGGGGCTCATCCTCGGTGAATGGCAGAGATAGTATTAGTCAGGTTTATGCACAGTGAGTGGTAGAGATAGGGAGAATAGAGTGCGGTATAGTCAAAAGCTGTATATGCTAACGCTACATTAAGTCTGATAAACTTGCAGGTCTTTAATGGACTCAGCAGGGGAGGGAGGGAGGGAGGGAGGGAGGGACAGGAGAGGAGAGCAAAGAAGTGTAAAGAACTGTACACCAGTCTGCTTCAGGCTTTCCTGTCAATACTCTGAATACGACCTCTGTGGAGCTCATAAAACCACGGTGACACACGCATAAGATAATGAGCCATTGTGTGAGTGTGTGTGTGTCTTTTAGAGAGGTCTGGGTGTAGCGATTTTGAGATCAGACCTCTCTCCTTTCACCTCACCCCTTGAGGGTCAGGTTACACACAACGTGTAGGTTACAAGCCACTGGCTATACGAACAGTCCTGTTAGCTCAGAAGGCCTATTGCAGACACACGTGCACACACAAACACACACATTTGATTACTTTAAACGAAAAAGGCATTTCCGAGCGGCAAGCGCTTTGGATTATATCTGATGCTTTCATATGTATCACAGTAATAATATGTGTGTATGCGTGAGTGTGCGTTTCTCTATGTGTGTGTGTGTGTGTGTGTATGTGGGTGCGCGCGCCACACAACCCCGGAGGTCACATAAAACTGTCAGCATCATCCAATCATCCTTTTTTTTTTCACACTGCCCTATACACCCCCCCCCCCCCTCCTCCCTTCACTCCCTTCCACTCTCTTTCTTTCTCTCTCTTCATTTCATCCCCTCCAGTGTCAAGAAAAGGCCCTTGAGGCTGTATTGCTCTCTCTTGTAATACGTACATGCACACACACACACACACACACACACACACACACACACACACACACACACACACACACACACACACACACACACACACACCCTCTCTAAAGGACCCTTATGGGAGAAGACCATCAGAGCAGTTTGGAGGGATGGGAGGCATATTGTTAGGGGTGGAGTTCAGTTTTCAAACAGAAACATCTCAATGGAGCCCCTCTCCGTCCTCTGAATGGGCGGATGGGTGTGAGTGAAGGGGGGTGATGAATATTAAGTAAGGTCTAATGGCCGACACCCACCTCTCCTCCACAGGAGACTCTAGGGATCACTATGAGATGCAAGATGAGGGTCACATGACTGATGGAGCCAGCGGAAGGCATCCGTAGCTTATTGCTAGCTAGGCTACATTGACTCTAATATAATCATTTTTACAAAGGACACGTTCACTTTTATTACATGAGAGTCACAGAAACAAACAATGCACATATCCTAAAAATGTTCCTCAGACCTTTACCTTCGTTTAATTTGATCGAAGCAATAGTGTTTCTGTTTCTGTGATTTGAATATAATTATCTACGCAAAACGTTTATACAATGATTATGATTAGAAACTTTACGGCGCTGGTCACCAACTCCTTCCGAAAAATGTAATTACATTTATGCAAATAGTTATTTATGCACATATAACCCTCACTTTAATCAGATTTTTTTAAGTAACTGACGTCTGTGAGCATTTCTTCAAGTTACTTATATTCTACATTACTGTTGTAGGTTTTAATGTGTTAGTGCTGAGACCAGCTGTTTAAAATGCCTTGCTGGATATGAGTTAACTAACACTGAAACGGCACAAATACATTATCTCTGCAAACCTCATTTTCACTAATCATTTCATGGGAAAATGTAACCATTTCAACGTTTTCTTATGAAAACTGAAAAACATAGCGTAGAAAAGCCAAAGGTGCGTATAAGCTAACAGAGTGAACAATAGCTAGGAACTACTTGTGCTAGCTTTGCGACCTTCATCAACCATACGCAGTGCTGTGTGTGTGTGTGTGTGTGTGTGTGTGTGTGTGTGTGTGTGTGTGTGTGTGTGTGTGTGTGTGTGTGTGTGTGTGTGTGTGTGCGTTTTTAGAATGAAAAAGTAAAGAGAGCTAATGTAAAGGTGTTTTCATGGTGGGCTTTGTGGTTGTAATGTTTTCAGAGGGGTCGGTTACCTTAGGGAATATCAGATTAACAATTGTTTTAAATGATAATGACAAATAGTGCCTTTTATAAAACACACTTTTTTCAGAAATCTGACTCCTGCAGGTATCGATCAGCGCTCTCCTCTTATTTTGTGTTTTGATATCGCATACGACACGGCGCAGGTGTTGCCATTGACGTGTCCTTGTGTTTTGTCAGACATATGCACATCTACCGAAAAGCTATTTTCTGTAGGATGACACAATTCCAGCTACCTAAGGTCATGTTCAGACAAACAACAGCACAGAATGAGGAAAATGCGTCATTGATCAGGCCAACACCTGGATTAAAGTACACTGTCAAAGGGTTTTCTAATTTAAGTCTTCTACTTGCTATAACTTTATTTTAATGGACCACGCTAAACTGTGATTAGAGACTCTCAAATATATTAATCTCTAAACCCATACCAACAGTGACCAATTTAACAAAATCTCTTCTCTGCAACAAAAACTCAGCAGATTTTTTTAAGCCTCTGTGGCGACAATATGCTGCTGTACTTTGCTTCTGCAGGTCTTCAAACTGAATTTCAATCTTGAAGTTGAAACACTAGATTCAGCAGAACACCTTCCTTTACATTCACCACCTGGGATAACCTCCATCTTTCTTTTGTGTCAAGCTGCTCATTTACCCAGTCAACCTTCTAAGATTATTTAATGGTTCATTTATAATTTTATAGAAAATAAATCTGTTTATATATGTCAGGCTACACTTGGCTGTATGTCCGGCCCACTGGCTAAGTAAGTAGCACAGCTTGTTTGAGGAATCAAGAGGACTGCGTCAAGAAATTACTTTATTGGAATGGTGCATGTATGAGATTACAGTTTACAGTGGCTTTTTTGGCTCTGATGAGCACTTCCCCTCATTATCCCTAACTTCAGTGCATTACAAATCCCTTCAGATAACTACATGTTGCAGGCCTCTATCATCCTTATACAGTACAGCAGAAGAGCATTTCATTACACTGTCACCAGTCATAATCCTCCGACCAGCGTGGCCCTCACGGAGCATCAAACAGATGACTCTGAAACAGAGGAGGAGAGGAAGGATGAGGGAGACGGCGAGGAGGAGGAGGGTGCGGGGGGGGGGGCGGCGTAATGGCGCGTGTTTGTAAATAATCTCTCTGTCACGGTGGTAAATAGCAGTTTATTTAACAAGCATCACATCACAAGAGAGCTTCCACCCTCCGCCGCCCCGTCTCTTCTTCTTCCTCCCCTTCATCCCTCTTTCCTTCCCTCCTCTCCTCAGCTCTCGTCTTGGACTCCGCCGCTACGGCAGAGCATTAATAATAATAACAATGATAAACAGAGAGGAGAGATAACCACAGTAGTGTGTGTATAAGAGGCCCTCCTGCTCAGCCAGCTTACAGCGCTTAGCCCCCATTAAAGATGGGATGCGGAGGGGTGGGTGGGGGCAGCTAGCAGGAAAATAAGAAGCTGTTATTTTGCATGATATTAACCACATGAAAGCGTGCGGCTGCCGAGGACAGTAAAAGTCGCTGAAGAAGACAGAGGGAGGGTGCGAGAGAGGCAGGCTTGGTGGAGGAATAATGTAAATAGCGGCTGGCTGAGTTATCGGGCATAACACTGTCAGACGTGTGTGCATGTGTGTGTCTGTGTGTCTGTGTGTTATCATATGCAACGCTGTCAGACGGTCCATTGTTTGGGAAGCGATAAAAGGCAATTTCCCAGAGTCCCTTGTAGAACCACACGCTCGGCTTAATTTGAGGGCCATTTTCCGTGACAGTGTTGACAGTTTATACATCTCTCTCCCTCTTTCTCTCTCTTTTTCTATGTCTCTCTCTCTCTCTCTCTCTCTCTCTCTCTCTCTCTCTCTCTCTCTCTCTCTCTCTCTCTCTCTCCCTCCCCTGTGCTCCCTCGCTTCCTCTGCTCATCCTTCCTGTGTGTGCATGCTCACTTTGTAGTAAAGAGACTTGTATTCATGTCTGTGTTTATTAGTATCTCACCCCCGTGTTTGGCATGTTCTCTTTGAGGAAGCAACAATACCTGATAGTCTAATACCTGTCAGTGCACACACACACACACACAGCCCTCCACCTCTGATTGGAAGTTTTTCCCTCTGCCCTGTCTTAATCTTGCCCTGACACAGAGCATTGTGAGCTGTGCTGCGCTGCCATCAGAGGAGAGCATGTCCTCTCATCATCCTGAGAGAGAGCCTATTAGAGGAGCTGAGGATGATGGGAGGCAGGGAGGAGAGAGGGAGAAAAGAGAGGAGATCGCAGGTTCAGGGCAGGATAATTGACACGGAGGCTCCCATTGCCTGCGGAGGAGGTTTTTCTCTACAATGCCTTCAGTGAGGGAGCAAACAAGATATTGTGCACAAACACATGTACAGCACATACACGCACGCACGCACGCACACACACACACACACACACACACACACACACACACACACACATACACACCCCCACACATGTGAGCTTACTGTAGAGACAGCTTACTGTTCTACAGAGTGATTTGCGCCGTAGCACAGTCTGCTAAACTTTAAGGTCTCTGGTTTTGTAAATGAAACTGGTGCCTTACATCCAATCTAGTAAACGCACAGTGACGGCGGAATAAATTTTTACCTTTCTGTTTGATTGATTATTTCGATACATGGTAGATTATGGAGTTGGCCGATCATTTCTATTTTCATACGGTTTAATCGTGGTTCACTTCTCTATATTACTATGGAGAGCAGAGCAAAGTTTTGGTGAGCAGGCATATGGAGACGAAGAGTGTCACATCTGTGGAAAAGAGACTGTAAACTGGTTTGTAATTAAGGGTTTAAAATTCACTGATTAACAGGACTCAGCAGGCGGACATGCTTCTCGACCAGAAACATCTTTATAAGCTCAGTATGGCGGCAATTCTAGAGAATTTTGTTCTGATAGTCAGTTAGTTAAAATCGCCTTAATATTGGCGCAGGAAATATCATTCTTCGATCATCCCTTTAATAGTCGATACACGATTTGATCACCGATCGGCACTAATAGATTATAGATGGAGTACTTTACTCATCCGGGTCACAGCAGCCATGTAGAACAAAACAAAAACAGATAAGATAAGAAACATAATGCAGTATAATATGATAAAAAATATTATAAAACAACAAACATTATAAAGCAGTATGGAAATCTTCCCTTATATGTGTAGTATATATATATATATATGTACTGCACAATGACAGTGATATTGAATAAACCCTAGAGGCTGAAGTGATACCTTCATCACTACATTTACAAACACATTTGTATATCAGAAATTCACTTTTTCACCTGTCACTAATGATGTCACCGTCTCACATACGGTACATCATTGTGTGGTTGAAAGCTTTAGTGTAAGGTTGCACTGGCTGCATCTATACATCATAACTATCATTTTCTTGGCATCCAGGCCTGGACAAAGGCAGAATGAGACTATACAGGAGCTGTTGCGTTTTCTTCTTTTAAGCTTCCAACTCGAGTAGCAACAGAGTAGCTCAGACAAAGATAAAGCTGCGCGGCTATCTGCTTACCTTAATCTATAACCTATAAAAAGAGAAGAAAAGTCTCCTGGCCATTCTATTCCTTAACTCTGTTATCATTCTTCAAAGCTGAGCTCTCTTGCTTTCTTTCATGCTCCAAGGCTGTTTTATTGTATTGTCGTGAGGAAGTATTCTTATTGTATGTATTTTTCTATTATATTATTTCATTGTCTGTGGAGAATTCCCCTCACTGGTGGTCTAGTGAACAAAGCCAGTGAGGTGGGTTTGATAAAGACACACATTTTTGAGTTTGATGGGGCAGTATCTGCTCATTCTGTGTGATAAGTCAGTTTTCAGTGAAAAGTGGATTAAGAAAAAATTGTGTGTCACAATTTATTCAGCCTCTTTAAAAAGTAAAATAAAAGGTTTTCATTATTATCTAAAGCCAACAAGTTTAAATGTAACAGACTTTTTTTTTTTTTTTTTAAATACTCAATAGACACAAATTCATTCTCTGTGTTGTTTGGCGGGCCAGACTTTAGTCCTCTCCTGTCCTCCCCCTCCCCTCCTCCCCCTCCTCTCCCCCTCTCCTCTCCTCCCCTCTCCCCCTCTCCTCTCCTCCCCTCTCCTCTCCTCTCCTCTCCTCCCCCCTCCCCTCCTGCCCCATCCTCTCCCCTTCTCTCCCCCTCTCCTCTCCTCCCCCCTCCTCTCCCCTCCCCTCCTCTCCTATCCTCCTCTCCTCTCTTTCCTCTTCTCTTTTCTCTTATTTCATGTCCTCTCCTCCTCTGTTACAAATGGCCCCACGTAGGAAATGAGAGGATTGTTATTTCAAACTTAATAATGTTACACGACTCCATCAAGACAACGCTGCTCTATCAAACTCCCACAGTCTCCAGAGATAATTTAATCACCAAATGCCAAACTGCCACGCCACATTTAGGTGTAATTTTCATCCATGCAAAGGTAATTTGTTTCAGTATTATGAATTAATTAAAGCCTAACGAAGATGGAGAAGGCTGTAGAATGTCTAATCAACAGGCCCTTGAAGACTGATTGATTCGCTCTCCTCCACACTCTGCCCTATCATGCTTTGTCCTCCGTGTTGTCACAGCTTCTGTTTTTCACCATTGCTCCACTTTTTCTCTCTCCCTATGACTGTCTATTTCATGCTCTCCTACAGTTCTGTGAGTGGGATGATGTAGACGTCACCAAAGCAGAGGCGAGGTTCCATCCACTCAGTAATCTGGTCTCTGTTTGACTGACGAGTTTCCGCCTCTCCGCCTGTCTGTCAGGTAGTGCCTCTGCATGCATCTGCACCGACTTGCGGTGCAAAAGATACCTCAGAACTGCGCCGCATTTTTATTATTTTAATCTTCCTCTCAGCTTTTCAAATGCTTTATGGTGTTTGTTGACATTTAAACGGCCAACGATACATTCCTCATTCCTATATATGCCAGAGTGAAATGCATCAGGGTGGAGCCATGTGTCACTCAATCATTCTTGCAGCTGCTTGTTCCAGGGGCCCGGGACTTTGTTTTCACATACATGTACAAGCCGCAGGGTACCTGAAAGCCTCTTTTTCACCCCTAAACACTCGCTCACAGGCATACAGCAGAGCAAAAAAACGCTCTAAACCATAAATCAAGGTTAGAACACGCCAAAGTCATATGCAGACAAGCCCTTCTCACGCACACAACACATATGTCAGGCGTTATCTTTGCTTCAGATCTGCAGGCCTGTACACTGTGTATAGTTTCTCGGAACTACACCCACACACACACACACACACACACACACACACACACACACACACACACACACACACGTTAACATAAAAAGGCTCACACCCAGACATACGGTAAATACAACAAATGCCTTCTCTTCTACCTATAACAACATACCTCACACTCAGTTTGTGCTAATGTAAATATTTATCCTGCTTGCTTGAGATATTCTGGGCGTGCAATGTGGTTGAGACAAAAGCTTCCAGGTTTGACACTTAGTAAATCAGTGAATGAATGAAACCTGAAACTCTGCTTTTGCAAACACCAAAAACAAAATCAGGGATTACATAAATGCTGAAAAGAATGTGTCTTAACTTTTAGCCCGTGTTAGTCATGTAGTCAACATGGAGAGGCTAATATAGCTGTAGGTGCATTCCTGTACTGTACCGTAGAGAGAGAACAAGAGAGAGAGAGAGGCAACAGGGTGTGTGTGGGTTTGTTTGCGTGAGTGTTTATTTAGGCTCTGTGAGGCACCATGGGAAATGCAACAGGGAGTGTCACCAGACAAACACAACATCATAACCCAGCACTCAAACAGGCCTCTTTATTTAAAGGGTCAGCTCACAATAATTACAAAAAAAACATATTTCCCTAATAGTGTTAAGCCATGCAGAGATTTGCCAAGGTTTTTGAGATAACGTCTACCACAACCACCCCAATACAAAGGGGGTGAATGAACTTTCATTCGTAATGTTTAAAGTACTACGGAATTTTAAAAATGTCTGTCTCTTTTATGGGGCTTTAGATTGGACGCAACGTGCGCTGCTTGTTTCGATGCAGATATGACCAGCTGTTCTGGGGAGTCATGGATCCCTTCATCTTTACTGCCGTGCCTACCTCGTTCCTATTGGCTGTGCACGGCCTATTGGTTGCAGGTTTATCGCGTCCTACCTGAAACCACATTACTGTGGATAGTCCAAAGACCATGATGTGGCAACATCTTTTCGGTGGCAACAGTTTCAGTGGTGGAGATTTCAGAATTATTAACCACGAGAGGAAAGTCATTTTTATTTACCAAACCTTACGCATCTTCAACAATATTATTTTGTATGTTTCAGTATTTTCAAAAAAAGGGCCAAAAGGAAATAAAAAGCTCAAAGTTGTAATTTTTGTGGTCACTGGTGGTTAAAGCAAGCGCAGCTTAAAACTACAAGTCCCAGAATTGCAATGAGCAGCTACTTTGTCAGAACTACAGCAGAAGAGTAACTGGTGTATCTGTTTACAGTGCAGCCAAACAAATAAATGGTGGTTAATTTGTTGAGTTGGAGGTGCAGCCTGTCACCTGCAACTTGCGGCTCCTTCTTGTTCTGTTTTTTCCCGCAATATTTGTTGATGCATTTTAGATGAGTGATCACGGTGAGCTCTAACATCTGTGATAAATGCGAAGTGTTTCCAAAATCTGCAGAAAAAGCCCCTTTGTTTTTGCCAATTACATTTTTTTAATGTGAAGCTACAGTATTAGAAATGTTTGGTCTGTAATAAAAGTAACCTAATACAGCTCTGATATGGAAGAATGAACAGTAAACAATGAGGCTGACATCAATGAGAAAGAATTAGAAACAGTTATGCTGGATTACATGCATGCATCATTTCCTCATCATTGCTTAAGTAGGCAATTTGAATCCAGCGCGAATGGTGAACCCAGCCAATAACAATGAAAACTGCTCTAAAGAGAGGTCATTGTTAAATGTTAATACATTGAATTGCTATTGCTGAGAAAATGTCGACCATAAATAGTATCTAAAAATGCTTTTTGTTTTTTAGGATTATAATTTTAACGATATGCAACAAGGTTTGTTTTTCGACTATTTCTGAATATTTTAGACCTGTTTGCCCCTGTTTTAGGTATTAACATGCATGTTTGTGTCTTTGTGCACATACAGTACAATTAAAATGACCCTGAGGTCTCCTGCTGCTAATCAAACTGTAGTGACACAAAGCAGATGACCAATTAAAAAATCCTCAGGCAAATACCCAATCAGAGCTGTTCTTAGAGGGTCTTCCACGCCGCAGTCTGCCACTGCTTTTTCACAGCCCTTTTTCCCTTTCCGTCCTCTCCACCACGCTGAGCGACAGGGGTCTTTTCACATACACATGGGGAAAAAACACATGCACGCACGCACACATAAACCCAGTACACCTTATTACTCTTTATTAATCTGCAGGGCGTTAATTGAAACCCCCCTGAGTCTGAGCCGTACCTGCATTCCCTCTCTCATTATCAGTCAAGGTGCCTTTGGGGGTAGAAGAGAGGGGGATGGTGGCGGAGGGAAAGGACTCCCGAGTCTCCTGTGACAGACCAGTTGTACATCCATAGATTACATTACATTATATTATATTTAATTTAGCTGATGCTTTTGTCTAAAGCAACTTACAATAAGTGCAAACAATCATGAGGATACAACTCTAAACAGCAAGAATCTTCCTAGTACAATAGCTTCAAATAAGCCAAACCAATGTAAGTGGTTTCTTACCCTACATACAGCAATAAGAATACAAAGAAAGTTTTTATTTGATCTATTATTAGCCAAGGTGCTGTCAACACGGGGGGTTTCAGTCTGTGACAGAAGGTGTGAAGCCTTTCTGACCTGATATCCATTGATATCAATGTGGATCTCGTTCCATTATTTTGGAGCCACGATAGCAAACAGGCGGGTTTCATTTGAGGGGTATCTGGGTCCCACTCGAAGTGAGGGAATGGTGATCCGATTGGCTGATGCAGAGTGAAGTGAACGAGCTGATGTGTATGGTTTAACTATGGCCTAGAAGTAGGAAGGGGCTGATCCATTCACAGCAGGGTAGGCCAGCACCACAGTCAGAGTCAGAGTCTTAAAGCAGATTCGGGCAGCTACTGGTAACCAGTGAAGGAAGCGGAGGAGTGGTGTAGTGTGGGAGAACTTGGCTAGATTAACAACCAGTCGGGCTGCTGCATTCTAGATGAGTTGTGGCGGTCGGATGGCACATGTAGGTAGTCCAGGACAGTTGAGTGTCATCTGCATAGCTCTGGTAGGAGAAGCCAGTCAAGTGAATTGGTGTACAAAGAAAAAAGGGGACCCAGGATGGAGCCCTGAGAAACCCCAGGGGTGAATTGACAAGGGTCTGACAGAGACCGTCTCCAAGTTACCCTGTGTGGTCCTTTAAGGCCCTGTCACACATATCCGTATGGCGGAAACATAGGAAAATAGCTCACAATTTGTCAGAGTCCAAATACGTCCAACTTTTCATCGAATCGGAAAAGTGAACGTATATAGATACGCATGTCTAACCTATTGATATCGTATCACTTACTTATACAAAATGTATCAGACGAATGCCCAAGGAATGCATAAGATATCCAAAAATATGGCGTATACAAAATATCGGCAATACGCTGGTTTACGTTCATATAAGGTAAGGTATAAGTAGTATTCGTTAAGGGCAGGCGGTGTTACGCTGGGGTACGTTGTTGAACGCTGAGTCTGTGAAAATGTTTTGAGCGTGTTCAAAATTTTCAGACGTACACAACGTGTGCTTCATAAGTTATGCAGACGTTACACATAAATTATGTTACGTTAGACATACGTGAATACCTACGTGACTATGTTAGAGGTACGTTACGTTAATGTCGCCTGACGGTGAATCCTACAGCCAATGTATTGATAACGAGTGGATACCCTATTCCTACCCTATGTTAAGATGATGCCTGACTGACGGAGTAACTTATTAAACGTGTTTCTACAGTACAGCTAGCGTTCAGCATGTTAGCCGTTCTCCAGCATCAGCATGACGTGAACCAAATGGCACTTTTCCAGCTCCGTTGGCCAGACGCTCTGATACGTTTTAAATAAGTAAGTGATACGCTATCAATGTTTGACATATGTATAATAATTGGTTATGTATTCGTTATGTATACGTCAGCTACAACACCGCTATGGAAAAGTTGGACGTATTTGGACTCTGACATATTTTGAGCTACTTTTCATATACGCCGGCATGTTTCTGTCATACGGAGCTGTGTGACAGGGCCGTATGTCTGCCGTGTTCAGCGTATCGTCTGCGTCCTTCAAACAATCACAACTTACTCTTAATTTATATCAACCTATTGCCGACATTTTGTATGCGCTGGTATACATTTCTGTCATACGGATATGTGTGACAGGGCCTTTAGGTAGGATTTGAGCAGGGGGAGAGCAGAGCCTGAGACTTCCAGTTCTTAGAGGGTGTAAAGGAGGATCCGGTCGTCCATTGTTTGTGCAGAAAGGTCCAGAAGGATTACAACAGAGGAGAGTGAGGCTGCGCTAGCATTGTGAAGTTCCACAGTGACAGCGAGGAGAGCAGTCTCAGTTGAGTAGCCTGCCTTGCCAGATCTCACTGTAATAAATATAACAGCCAGTTGGTGTCTGTTTCCTCTTCCATCAGTGGAAATAAAAAAATATGCCTGGAGCAAAACATGTGGATCTATGAATCTGTATGTGTTCAGTACATGCTGGGGTTCATCGTAGAGGCCTCCCTCTCCCCTCAGTCTGTCAGTCTGACTTAAATGTGTACAAGAAAGATTTCCTGAACTTTGCAAGTATTTGGAAATGCATTTGACTCAGTTCTTTTTAATCATTTGTGGACATAAAATACTTCCCCTAACCCTAAACTGCTCACATTGAAACAGCTAGATCATGAATGAAACCTCAGGATCAAAGCAATAAAGACCGATATTTCAAACTGCAAGCGGATTCAGTTTGTAGAATCTGACCTCCCTTTTATGGAGCTGTAAACACATTAGTTATCAACCAATGTCTACAACATCTATCTGATGGCTGAAAAGAAATGAAGCCGGAAAGGAGAGCTCTTAAAACATGCAAGTCAAATAATATTATATTAAAGGAATGGTCTAGTTTAATGAGACGTACAGTACAAAGGAGCTAATAGGTGTTTAATAATTCATAGTATTTAAGAAGGAGTGCAGTTGATCAGCAGACCTGGTAGTTGGCGTCTCT
Source organism: Cottoperca gobio (assembly GCF_900634415.1). Lineage (NCBI taxonomy): Eukaryota > Metazoa > Chordata > Actinopteri > Perciformes > Bovichtidae > Cottoperca > Cottoperca gobio. The sequence goes on along the minus strand of NC_041359.1, from coordinate 12,439,162 downwards.
GCTTGGTTTTCATCTACAGTGGAAAATGTTTTGATTGATGTGTTTCTGCTTATCACAGGTGTGGAGACTTAGACTTTTGTCATTAGTTATGGTCCAGCTTTGGACTTAAAATTAGGTCAGGGTTCAGTTTACACAGGCATCATCTCTGGCTACGGAAGTGTATATACAACGGCAAGATAGTAAAGTGTGTATGAGTAAATTGTGTTTTTGCTTATGTGTGCGTGCATGAGCGTGCGTGCGCGAGAAGAGGATCCGATTAGTACTACTCTGAAAGTAATTACCTTAATTAAAGCAGTAATGTGTGGAGACAGAGGGGAGTAGATGGGGAGAGGAGGGGGGAGGCAGGGGAGAACCTGCCATCTTTTATGGGGCAGTTTAGGGGCTGTGTGATTTAAGGGGCACACTCAGCAGTGGGCAGAGAGAGAGAGAGAGAGAGAGAGAGAGAGAGAGAGAGAGAGAGAGAGAGAGAGAGAGAGAGAGAGAGAGAGAGAGGGATGAAAGAGGGGTTTTGTTATGGGAGGATAGAAAGAGGTGAGGGGAGACAACAAGATCAGTTCTTACAGAGATCTGGCCAACAAGCTTCAACAGCTTAATTTCTTGCCATATATCGTTTTCTTCTCCTGTCGGCACACTTTCTTTTTCACCTTATCTCCAAATATACTTACCTCACTTAGACGTAAACACACACACACACACACACACACACACACACACACACACACACACACACACACACACACACACACACACACACACACACACACACACACAGAGAGAACACAATTAACAATAGTCTCCATTAAACACTGTTGTACTTTATGTTACTAAGTGTCTGGGCCTTATCTGGCCTGGCATATGACAGATCACTCAACCCTGCTATGGCAGACACACTTCCTCTGTAACCTGTTTGTACCCCACCACACACACACATACTGTATGAACCAGTGCCAATGTGGTGTTCTGTTCAGATATGGTTAGATTTCTCTCACAAGCATGTGTTTGTGGTTTTGTGTGAGAACCTGGTAAACCAGCAGGTCTTTATTCAGGTCAGTGGAGGCTAAAGACACATGAACGTCATTTACTGTAACTCAAAATATGAAATAGCATTTAAAAGGTGTCCCCATGGGTATTTTTGTTTTGTTTTAAATGTACCTACTCCACTTCACTCTACGATTTATGTATTTATCACTATATATTTCTTTCTTTTTCCTCAAACATTTGATGTTCTTTTCATCACCTGTACCACTATCTATCTCCGCCTCTCTCCCCTTATCACTGATAAAATATTTACCCATATGTTGGAAGGCCGAATACTTAATTGTCTCTGTATTTTCCAAGGCTCCACTCTGTGAAGTTTGAGTTTGGCACTGGCCTTGCATGTGTGTGCATACCTGTATTAGTACGTGTTTGTCAGTGAAGTTGTGTCTGCGCCTTAATGCGTACATTATTGGTTCTGCAGAACCAGACAAAGAGAGGGAAAGCAGCTCGCACATTTGCATGAGTTGGAGGTCTCGTAATTGTTGGATAATGGAAATCAAATAACAACCTACGAAATACAGTCAGCGATGTGTCCTCGTACGACATTCAGCTTACAGGTGTTTCTCTGTGTGTGTGTGTCTTTCTGCGTGTGTGTTTCTGCGTGTGTGTTTCTGTGTGTGTGTGTGTCTGTGTGCGTGTCTGTATGTGTGTGTGTCTCTGTGTGTGTGTGTGTCTGTGTGTGTGTCTTTCTGCATGTGTGTTTCTGTGTGTGTGTGTGTGTGTTTCTGTGTGTCTGTATGTGTATGTGTCTGTGTCTGTGTGTGTCTGTGTGTGTCTGTGTGTGTGTGAGTGTTTCTGTGTGTCTGTGTGTGTCTGTGTATGTGTGTGTCTGTGTGTGTCTGTGTGTGTCTGTGTATGTGTGTGTGTCTGTGTGTGTGTGTGTCAGCATTGAAATCGCAAGTGAAATAACATCTTTGTGATAGAGTGATAATGAAAATAATAACATCCCTGACAAAATATTCATAAAGGTAATGATGAATGCCATATTTCTCAGAGAGATACATCAGAGGCGTCTTGTTTAAAAGAAAACAGTGGCCGGCGTCTCCAACACCCTCAAATTACCTGCCGCTTTCACATTTCACTGATAGCATAGATGAGAGCTGAGGAAAATGGACACACAATTATGCTCACTTGTCGTATATTAATACTGCTTCTTGACATCTTCCATGGACCCTGAGCTGTCATCTCTTTGTCTGCTTTAATTGAAAATTAATGGTTAGTGCGTTGCCGGGGCAACCGCGGCAGTGGCGGTGGGTAGCGAGCGACATTCAGACAGACACCAGTGGCATTGTTTGTCCTGTCTGACCTTGGAAGTCAGAAAAAAAGAAAGAAGAAAGGCCGAGGAGGATAAAAAAGACATTAAAACGAGAATAGAAAGGTAAGGGTTGAATGTTGTGCAATGGAGCGAGGGAGGAAAAATAAAATAAAGTTATTATGGCCATGTTTTGGTCAGGTAGAGAGAAAGAAGACTGTGGTAGGGGTGACTGAGGAGGAGACTGAAGATATGATGTCAAAATGCCAAATGGGGAGAATGATGTTTGAGTAAGAAAGTAGAAAAAGGCCTGGTGATTCTTCTGTAGAGCGACAGGATTACCTTTGTGCTGATGGAGTTAGAGGGCACCTTATGGCCCCATAATCATCTGGACACAGGTGTGGGAGTGAGCGAGCGGGCGTCAAACACAGCAATTGTATGTATGTGTGTGTGTGTGTGTGTGTGTGTGTGTGTAGAGGTGTGCATGGACATGTTGGTCCTAATGTTTACAAATCCATCAGTGTGGACGCAGTGCCAAATGGACACTGACTTCAAGGCCAGACATCTGTAGATTGACTGAGAAGCTTACGGACGTCACACATTCTACTCCACTGGAGAGCTCAAGGGGTTACAGTGGACATGATGAAAAATCATATATAAAAATAATTTACAACTCTGATCTCAGCTGGAATGCTGCTTTTTCGTCATTAGTGGGCTTCGATGAGGAGTCACAGTACGGAGAAGAACTGTGCGTTTGAATAACCTGTTCATGTGGCTTTCCTACAACTCAATGCATATAATTGAAAAACCTTTAAAATGATGTAGGTCACCATGCGATTTATGATATACTGTACTCTGCTGTATTTCTCAATGCTCCCGCTCTATTTATGTGTGATGCTGTCAATACTGGTTTATAAGTTCAAACATAAAATACATCAAATGTGAGTATTTATGCTCATTTGTTTACAAGGGAATATTCAAAGAGTGGTTTTTTTCACGACTTTCCACATCCCCCAGTAGAGCCACAGACTGCTTGATAAAAACTTTTTTAACATGTGATGGTACACATTGCGCTGATCCATATGTTGACGCCGATTATTAACTTGCAACAGGTTGCAGACTAAAAATAATATTTGTCGCTGATAGTTTGGTGTCCCTTTGTGTATCACTGCCATTTTGTGGTTTGTCTTTTTAGAGGGACAAGTACACCGTGTGTGTCCTGTGGGGCAGCGGCTAACAAGTAGTTCCAGTCTCGATTAATCTGCCAATTATCTTCCTGATTTATTGATTTACCGCTAAAATATTTGAAAATAGTCAAAAATCGACATTTCCTGAAACCCAATATGACGTCTTTAAAAAAAACAAAGAAATGTTGTTTTGTCCGACCAGTAGTCCAAAACCTGAAGACATTTTTGGTTCAATAACAAATGCACAATGTAAGTCCTATACTTGCTTTAGTGGAACTACATCCTCTGACATTCTGCAGCACTTGTGGCTCTACCTGTATGTGAACAAGGCTGTGTATTTCTAAGTGTTTGTACGACCACCAGCTCAACTGCACTTGTGAAGAGATGCGTTTGGATGAATCATGGTGCATATTTCCCAACATGTCCCCTCACAATACTGCCTTTCTTGTGGTTTGGAGGCTCCTAAAATTTGGACTGATAATAAATCAAACACTCTCTAACGTGTATGTCATGGTTAGAGGCTAGTTGTTTGCGTGTGTGTGTGCGTGTGCGTGTGCGTGTGTGTGCGTGCGTGTGCGGACATGGATGTACACGTTGTTCTGAGTGCATATTTGTGTGTTGCCCATCATTGTGGCCAAGATTGAAAAACTCTCGAAGGGCTTAGGAGGTCATGGCACATTTATTGATTGGAACTTTATTATGCAGACATTTTGTGAAGGTTGAACGCCTTTCCATTCCCATTGTGTATTCTGTTACAAATGTGACAACACACCGCTTCTGACAGCTTTATTTTTTCTTGAGCAAAAATCTCCTGAAATGTTTGTCGCCACTTTAACACCGTTTATTTTCAGTCACCTGGGGCAGACCCGCCAACAACGGAACAAGGTGGCCAGTAACACACAGAAATGAGTCACAGCTTATGGCAACTAGTGTTCAAATGTTCATATCATTGGCATCAGCAGGTACTTTATAGATTCACTAGTGATGCTCTGTCAGGGCTCCTCTGCAGCCATCTTTTTCAGGGTGCAGGGTTTCCCTCAGTCTGGTCTGAATTTGTTTGGCATTATTTCCCACAATAAGGACTGTGCTACACTTTTCCCTCAGGGTGTAAAACATGTACCAATATGAACTGGAAAAGTAAGGTAAAAGATAAAGGTGCATTGATACACACGAACAACACTGTGAGTTTTACAGTTAACACTTTTTCTCTTTTCTCCTGTGCCTCACATCTTAGTGTGTGTGTGTGTGTGTGTGTGTGTGTGTGTGTGTGTGTGTGTGTGTGTGTGTGTGTGTGTGTGTGTGTGTGTGTGTGTGTCTACCATCAAATCACATTTAATTTGCAGTCAACTCTACCATATAATGCAATTTCCAATCCACGCTGGCCTTGGACTTGTGGCCTTTGAAGACAATTACTGAAGCACAAGCTGTTTTATTTATACAATGAAATGAGGGCATATAGCATTTATCTTATTGTTATTTGTATTTGTTCAGATGGATAATACTGACTAACACTGACACTATTAATCCTTCTTGGGGACATGCCAACACGGTCCCCAGTGTGTTGCTGCCAATGTTGTATTGTTTACATAGTGTTTAGTGTAAGGTGTAGTAGTAGACATGCTTTTCTTGGGATTATCCAATTTGGTGCTTTACATAAAAATTGAAGAAAGTAATACACTTATGATTATATATATTAAAAAAAAGGTATCAAATCATATTTAAACTGAATCAATGTTAGATTCAAGCTGAATGGAATTGTGTTGCATTGTAAGCTAACGTTATGGCAGTGTGGGTAGAGATGTTTAGTTTAGAATAATACGCAACACAGTAACAAGAGGTCAACAGGTCAGGACAAAAAGCCCAAGTAAAACACATCAATATATTATTTCATAGAAAAACGTATAACAGTGCAAAATTAGGATTGACAAAACTGTGAGATACAAAAACATGACATTTTTTTTTGGAGGGGGGGGGGGCTAAATTAACCATATTAATGGTTATATTATTAAGATGTAACAATCCAAAAAAAAGTGTAATTGTAGTACATGAAATGTGACAATTTGTTTTCACGTTTAAAAAGTCAGATGTTCCACCGATACGACGGAGCTGACTCAGAAGTCTGCGCACACTCAAATGAAATGTACACCAGAACACATGTAATCATGTTTACCTCTCTCCCACATGACGTGGAGGTGAGTTTGCTTTGATTAACTGATAACAATAGCTACTATGAAATGAATTTATATGCATAGCAATTACCAGCACGCAGGCACGATGTCTACATGTTTATAAGTGACATGACATTAAAACCTGCCTGCAGAAAGCACTCATGAAGAGGAGTTCATGCCTGATGAGTTGTGATTCTGCCATGACTGTGAACTGCTGGTTCTGTTCCATTTTATTCCTTAATATGCACAAATATGGCCGAAGTGGTTCAAACAGTGGCGGAGACTAAATAAGTACATTTACTCAAGAACTGTACTTGAGGAAAACATTTAAAGCATTTGTACTTTACTTTGAGCTGAATAAAATAAAAACATTTAACTAAATGAATTCACACGCTACCCGCAGAACATAAAGTCAATAGAAATAGCTCCACCTTCACCAGCTGCAACATTAACGTGATGTACATATTCATGCATCAATAATTATTATCCAATAATATAATATACATTATTCTGAAATGGGTTTACTGTTAGTGCTTTAAGTATAGTTTGATGCTAATGCTTTGCTTTTTTTTTTCTACACTGTGACCCAAAACACACACACACAGACACACACACACACACACACACACACACACACACACACACACACACACACACACACACACACACACACACACAGAAAAATCATTTGAAACAATCAATATCCCACTGAGACACCTGCACCCACCTGGTGCTGCGACGCAGAACAGTAATGAACAATCTACATCAAGAGACCTTGCATACAATAAATCTATTCACCACAAATTCAAAAGCTATCATTTTCCTCATTTCAACCAGATATGAGCAAATTCAGCGAAACACAGCAACACAAAAAAAGCAACTTAGATAAATTGCACAAACGATAAAAGTGCCAGAGCACGAATTAAAATCAAATCATTATTTCAATTGTCTGTGTCTCTTATCATCTCTCTCATCGTGCTGTTGGATGTTCAGACTCTGTACACACTGACACTTGTGCTCAGTCACCAGAGGGATTTATCACTTTAACTAGTAGACACAAACAGTGTACGTTTGGAAGGAGGACGCAAAGACTACTACAAAGACCATCAAAATGTTACTTAGGATGTAAAACTGACAGAAAAGGAAAAATACTTGACTGAACGCTCTGACACACACGTACAGCTGCCGGCACAGCTGGATCCTGAAAGGTTTGCACTCTCCAAGCAATGTTTTAATTCTCGTGAAAGTGTCAATCAGCAAATCATATTAGAGTCCGAAAGTGAGGGTGAAAATGTTTTGTGTGTGTCGAGGGTGCAGTACAGAGCTGCCATTTCCCCTCGCGCAACATGGTAGTGCGTCTGGCCGAGAGGTTGTGCTGCAGGTCGACTCCTTCAACTAAATGAAGGAGTCAGGGAAGCAGGAAGTGATGTGAGCGAGAGGCGAGGTTGAAAAAAAAAAAGTAGTTGCGTGTTGATGATATGGAAGGCTGAGGTAAGGGACTGGAGACTGCAGAAGGAGGGAGAAGATACGAGAAAAAAAAAGAAAAGAAGGACGGATCACTTTCCCACATTGCATGTGTAGCAGAATCCATCATCTCGGGGAACCAGATGTGCGTCATTCACATCAAACTTTCCAAATTAAAGGGCCACCTCACCCCTACACTCCCCTCTCTAATCCTCTCTCCATCTCCTTCTCTCTTACCATTAAGTCTCTGCATGCTCTTACACACATGCACACTGTACATACATACTCACTAACTTCTTCCTCTTCTTCTTCTTTTTTTTTCCAAAAGGGAACTTGCTGAGAGGGCTCATTATGATGTTTTGTAACAGCCGCGTAGCCTTAGGATGCAAAACACATCTCTACGCTGCCAGACGCGGCATTGTGGGTTATCTTATCTGATGTGAAAAGGGGTGGTGAATGTTATTTGCATGCTGCATTGATGTTCAAATAGCTGTTTGAATGCTTCCTCAGCAGGGAAGGACTGTGATTGTATGGTTGGCGAGCAAACAAGTGTATCAGATGATATCAGCCTTGGCCCACTTTACTATCCTGGGTGAGACGCATGAGTCCGTACCATAAAAACTTCAGCCGGCTTATACATACATCTGTCTCCAACTCCACCATCAGCTCTCCTCAGTGTGCGTGCGTGTCTATGTGTGCAAGTTCCTCGACCCCTGCGTCTTTTGCACTTTATGGCAGCGATATGTTAAGTACCTCATATTACGGTCATAAAAAAAAGGTCTGTAAGTTGCTTGATGCAGTTTAAAGCTGTAGAGGTAATGCGCAAATCACCCACTGCTCTTTAGCCTGACACACACCGACGCAGACACACACACTCAATCCCGTTTGAGTGGCTGCCAAAGGCCCCGTCTGCCTTTCATATGTACACAAAATGACAAGAGGGAAGAGAGGACGGGAGACGAGAGGAACTGAAACAAGAAGAAAGATGAAAGAAAAGGTGGAAGAAAGACAGTAATAAGGAGTCGAAAGTGTCTGAATTGTAAATGAGTAAATGTCACTCTGACAGCAGAGCAACCGGACAGACACACGATGGAGCTTTCATCCCTCACCGTACTGTGTCATTGCCCCGAAGAAGAGAGAATGTGCGATATATTTTCTCATTTTATGTCCAATTTCCTTGGGATAGGAGGGCAAAAGATAAATGAGAAAGCAGAGGGAAGCACCCCTAGCCCAGCATCTTTCTATCACACACAGTCACAGTGAGGAGACCAACTTTCCCTTTCTTTGGGGGAGTTTCTCTTTAGCCGTGCCGCCAGATGAGGTTTGATACCTGCGATTCCGCAGTTAATCCTGGTTAGAATTTAAATAGAAGTGAAATTATTGTCTTTCTCTTACTTCCTTCTCCTCACTTCCATTTTCACTCCAACACCGTCTCCCCTCTCCCAATCTCTGTCCTTTCTCCGGCGCGGGGCGCAGAAAAAAGCCTGACCTCTGCGTTTTCTCCCGTCCTTAAGATTGGATTTAAATACTCCGCAGATTAAAGCACAGGCATGAAAGCTCACATTAGCCATATATTTAAAAAATCCCCCTGGCCGATAATCCATGTATTTGTCAGAATCAAACACAGGGGAATAGAAAAGGGACCAATGACATGATGAGTAGCCTGAGCCAGACGTATTGTGAAGGGGAATTAGAAGGAGAGAGATACATTTAGCAGAATGTGGCCCAAGAAGAAAAGTCCTTCAGGATGATTATTGAAATTCACTCAAGACTGGCTCACGTGAGCGTTTGACAGGACAAAAAGCACCGTGGCAATTTGACGACCTCTGATGCCCTTCATCGTCTTTCTCTTTCTCTCTCTCTCTCTCTGCAGTGCTCACACACACACACACACACACACACACACACACACACACACACACACACACACACAGAGTGACCTGTAATGATGAGAGACTGATAGAATCTAATGTGCATTTCTCACATACTGGATTTGTAACGGTAATTGTTACTATGCTGCTATGCTGGAAATTTTAACCTTCACAGATTTGCGTGTTATTGTCAAAAAAGAAAAAAAAAAAACATCGGCATTAAGTCATCACAGAAATGTTTTTTTGTATTTTATTTTTTATATTTATTTTTTAATGTCCTTTTTTTATTTTGTTCTTATTTGTTGCGTGTGAAGTTAGATTACATTTTATACATGTGTGCTTTACAAATACATTTGACTTCACTTGACATGCAATGCCGTTTTTATGCCCAATTGCAGATGTTAATTGTGTGATGTGTTTTTGTTATTGCACTTTAAATCCAAGCAAAAAGCTGAATAAATGCAGATTTGAAAGGCTGCAGAAATGTGTTTTTCTGTCCATCCGTGGCATATTTTCTGTGTATTTTACAGAAAGTCACAAGGACATTCTTACAAAACAAAAGTGAGACATATTCATAAACAGTCCTTGTTAGTGAAACGACAGACGTGTTTCAGTGAGTTTCCTTTTAAGATGGCGAAAGGAGTTAAAGAAGTGGAGATGAATAGTCCCAGGAACTGAGATGTGCTGGTCAAAAGAAAATCATTGAGCCTTTCACAACCTACAGTTCACGTAGACGGATCCAGTAAATGCCCCGCAGTGAATTCCAGATCAAAACTTAAATAAAAAAAATAATACATATTTCATTCAATGAAGTGAAGTTTCCAAGGTTGTGAAAATGGTGTATTTTCAATGTCAATAACATTATAGTGCTTTCATTTAATGTATTTGTGTTTCAATTGTGGCTTCTTTGAAGTACGTGTCAAAAGGCAAAGTGTTCTACAGCCAGAGTGGAGATTTACGTGGCTGTTGTAGCTTCATTGGTAATTATATATATATTTGTTCATTTTAGTCTATTTTTTTTGGAGTGCTACCACCTGTGTATCTCTCTTACAGTATATATCAAATAAAATAAACATTTGGATGAAAGATAAGCACGTACATTTCTACTCAAATCTTTCACTTTCTCCTTATCACTTTTCTATTTTGTTCCTATGAAACAAACACTTTCCGCTGCCATCTATCAACCTATTGCCTCATTTATGATCGAGTCTTGAGCTGGTTATTGTATCAGGGTTGTTATATATGTCAGCTTAACACTGATGGCCACACTAATGTGACAGAGCTCTCCGGGTTACATCTCTCACTGTTGCATTAAAACATCTATAGCAGAGAAATGCCACACATCACATCTTAGAAGAAGAAAAAAAACACACACCAAAAAGGTTGCAAAAGAAAGCCAATCCTATCTTATCCTTCCTCTCCATCCCTCCATCCTCTCTCCCTCTCTCATTCCTTGGACCAGTCACAGACGGCACACAATGCAGAGGTAAATCATAGAGGCTTTTCCACATCTTTCTATGTGTGTGTGTGTGTGTGTGTGTGTGTGTGTGTGTGTGTGTGTGTGTGTATGTGTGTGTGTGTGTGTGTGTGTGTGTGCGATGCTCTCCGAGACAAAGACCCCTGCTGTAGGGAGTCCTGTGGGAAAGGCGTGCGGCCGGAAGATGTGAGCGCGCCGGCGAGTGATAATGTCAGCTGGAGAGATACGGCGTGTCATTTTACACAACCACACATCAAAAAAGACAGTGGGGGGGAGAGAGGAGAAGACAGCATGTCATTTGTTTGCTTTGATACAAGATCGCACCGAGGGAGGGACTGGAGAGCTCCGAGAGTGTGTGCGATTGTGTGTGTCTTTTTGACGTATGTTTGTATGTCCTGCACGTGAGCAGATGAAGGGATAGGGTTTCAGGGATATTTCCTAAATGTCTTGTATTGAGTTACACCTAAATGGGCACGCAAACATGAAGAGTTGCACAGTTCCGTCATGTTTGGCTTTGGAGCTCTTCACCCTGCATGTGGCATCATCGAGGCCGTGTCACGAGCCGCCACGCAAATCAGAATTGACCCAGTTTGGATGAATACTGTACGGACGCAGTACTGGGTTAACTTGACCCAGTAACAGGGTTGTTTTGACCAGTGGTGGAAGAAGTACTCAAATCTTTTACATAAGCAAAACTAGCAATACCACAGTGTAAAATACACAAATACAAGGTCCTGCATCAAAAATCCTACCATCCTTAAGTTACAGTATGTACGCATAAGCTTCAAAATATACTTTATGCAGAACGGCACGTCTCAGTATTATAAGACTAGATTATAATTAATGTGTAGGCATCGCTAATGTTGCAGCTGGTCATGGTGGAGCTCATTTCAACTACTTACTTTATGCTGCCAGGTGGAGGGATCATCATTTATTAGTTCATTTACATTTTGTATTAATAATCTGAATCTGCAAAGTAACAAGGAACTAAAGTTATTAAATACATGTAGTGGAGTAAAAAGTACAATAATGGCTTCCAATATATATAGTGGAGTGGAAATATAAAGTCGCATGAAATAAAATAAAAAACTCA